>NW_007578170.1:111745-128549 GCF_000690725.1 Stegastes partitus
AAAAGTTCTTTCCTTTAACTTCATGTAGTTTGTTGGTGGAACTTAATTTCATCAGAAGTCGTCTGAACTCAAAAAGTTTGACGTTTGAACACAAACATCACATTATTTTTAGGAGTGTAATAAACTTACAGAATGGTTTTTTGTTTTTCTTCAGTTAAATTTCTATAAACTTAAATTAAATTTCTCTCATTTGAAGCTGGGTACTCGTATACGGGACGTTTTTTGTGTTTATTTTTCCAAACTAATCTGTTCTAAGTTTCAAACATTATTTTGTGGTTGGGTCGACTTATTGTGTTTAATTTAAAGTTAAATATCTGTATTACTTAGTTTGAGACGAAACTCTAGTCGAGGGAACTGAAGAAATCGGCTTGATGGCGTCAGCGCAGACATTTGAGTTTTAATTCCACAGAATATTAAGTTGATGCAACAAAACCCGATCTGTAAATGTTAATATTTGGGAGTTAAACAGTTTGTCTGAATCAGAAAATTAGACTTTTTTAAAAAATCTTGTATTTATTTAAGTGGGAATAAATCTCTTGAGTGAACAAATGACTCCGTGGTCCAAACACACGATTTTAAGTCGATTACTTATAAATCTAAGTAGTTCAGCTGCTGATTCCTTGTTCTTTATTTTGACCTTTTAACTGTTGTGTCCCTAATTCACATAAATATGAACATGAGCTGAACAAACACCTCCACTTGGATTTAGATCAACGCACACATTTGAGTTTAAATTACACAGAGTATTGTGTTGGTGCAGCTCAGCCCATCAGCAGGTGTCTGAAGCTTCATCTGAATCAGCTCATGTGATGTTTTTATCTCCATTAATGCCGTGAGGCTCCTCCACGCGCGTCCCGCCGCCTTATTAGCGCGTAAATCAACACAATCATATCTCAGTTTGCAGGGAAACAAAACGCCACGTTCACTGAAGCTGTCAGCAGCAGAAACAAAGAGGACGCGGAGTGTCAGAGCTGATATCTTCAACCATCTGGGAGCCGAGAGGAGCCGCGGAGCTCCAGATGCTGCCAGAATATAAAAAAACAGAGAAAAGACGAACAGATTTCCAATGCGGGGAGAAAAAAAAGAACGGCAGCAGCAGGAGGAGGGTCTGATAGGAGGCGGCAAGATGGCTATCAGTGGGCAGAGAGAGACATCACTGCAGCGTGGAGGTGACACGAGTGGCTCGTTCATCCCGCAGCGCGACGTGCACGTTCATTAAAGTGGCTGAAATGTGAAACGCTCCATCTGCGCCGCGACGCCAGCGCACAGTGAGTGTTAATGCGCTTTGTTTGGCTGCTGCCGCCTCCTGACATCCTCACACATCCCGGTGACGCCGGAACATGCGGAAATAATCCACGGTTCACACATGGGAGCCGCGGGAGCAGTTTTGCGCAGCGCGCTCGTCGCGTCCCGCAGCCACTGTGCGCGCTCAGATAAGAGCAAAACTTCTCACGGTGAGATATGCAAATCGGTGTCACCGGTTGCCTTGAACTTATATGATCATGTGCAGAATTCCACAGCTCTGACAACAAAACCCATGCCACGGTAACAGCCGCCTGTCGCCGCCAGCCGCCCCGGGCGCCGCCGATTGGTCCGCTCCTCTGACTGGCGTATTCCTCCGCGGCTCCTATTGGCTGCTCGGTAATGGAGCCGTGACCGCGCGCCAGTGAGAGGTACCGGAGGCGGAGCGCGTGCACCGAGGCGGAGCTCTGCCCGGTACTTAAACGGAGCCGCTGCTGGGAGAGCAGGAACAGTCGCTCGCACGACAGCCGGAGCGGCCGGTGCGCGGAGACGCGGAAGAACGAGGAGCGAGAACCGGACAGCGGGAGAGCGGGGCACCGTGCAGCCCTCTGCACCGATGGACCACACGGATATTTAAGCGTCCGCCCCGGGAGCGCACAGGTAGCACCGCTCTGCTCTCCTCCTGCGCCGTGCGTAAAAGCCGCCAGACTGGCCTTGATTCGCAGCGGATCTCTGCGTCTTTTTACGCAGCGGCAGCCTCATTGTTTGCATGAGAGTCACGGGCCTTTCCACGACCCTCCGGATTAATGATGGACTGATGAGCATGAGGGGCAGCGGACCAGTGAGTGAGTCAGAGCTGGAGACCGTCGCTGCTCGATAACACGCGTCTCTGTAGGTGACAACTATCGAGCGCTCCTCCGAGTGTCAGCAGCAGGATTTAACTGATGTTCTGTTAAAGGTGAGTCTCTCTGCTTCTCTCTGTCCCCGCAGACACCGCAGTCCATGCCTCTGCCTTGCCGGGTCATTGATGGGAAATCAACTGGATCGGATCACCCACCTCAACTACAGCGAGCTGCCCACGGGGGATCCGTCCGGGCTGGAGAAGGACGAGCTTCGGGTCGGCGTCGCCTACTTCTTCTCTGACGAAGAGGAGGAGGTGGAGGACCGCACTCCGTCCGACTGCGGCTTCACCAAGGACCTGAGCCCGGCCGAGGAGGGACCCTTCTCGGTCAGCGAGGTGGAGTACTCGGCCTTCTGCTCCCAGGAATGCATCTTCTCCAAGCTGCGGGAGAACGAGGACCTGAACGTGTACGCGGCCAAAACTTTGCTGACGATGTGCAAACCGGGCGACCTGCTGGAGCTGGTGGCCGCCGCGCAGCCGCCCCACTGGGTCATCTACGAGCAGGACGACCGGGTCATCCACCTGCACAAGGGCGAGATCCGCAAGGACAGCCTGCTTGAGATCAGCAACGGCCGCCACGGCAGGATAGCCAACAACCGGTACCGGTACCGGCCGCTGCCGCCGGACCTGGTGATGCAGAACGCGGCGGGACACCTGGGCCTGCGCAGCGAGGAGATTTGCTGGACCAACTCGGAAAGTTTCGCCGCCTGGTGCCGCTTCGGGAAGCGGGAGTTCAAGGCGGGCGGGGAGGCGCACTCGGCGGAGCAGCAGTACTTCCTCAAAGTGCACCTGTCCGGCAGCGGCGTGCACACGCTGGTGTTCCGCAGCCTGGAGGACATGATCCGGGAGCGGCGGCGGGTGGACGCCAGCGGGATCCTCAAGGAGCTGGTGACCGGGGGCCAGCCGTGACCGGGGATTCCGCTTCACATCCGCCACCGCCGCCGCTCCTCGCGCGCACTTTTCCCCCGCGCGCACACACACACAAGCACACGGACACATGCAAGGACCTGTTGGTTCCGTCTGGACCGGGGGCGCGCCGCGGAGCGTGGAGAGGCGCGCGGCCACACAAACAAACAGACAGACAGACAGACAACGCCCCTTCGGCTCGGTGCTGAGCGGGACGCACGAACCCATCCACCCCCCACGGAACCGCAGAATCACCCGTCCAACCCGCACATTGCGCACACGGCTCGGTTCGGTTTCTGTTTAGTTTCTCGGGAGCGGGGCTCCTCTGTGCCGCAGCGGCCCAGACGGTGGCCGGGAGAGGGAGGGAGGGACCGGAGCGGGGAAGTCTATTTTTTTACTGTTAGCTTTAAGAACCGGGACAGAACACGAGATTCCTGGACCGGAGACGGTCCCAGCTGTTGCCTAAACGAAGCTCTCCGCCATGCCGTCATCCTTCACGCCGCCGCCGCCACCGCACCGGGCTCCGGAGCACCGGCACCGGGCTGCACGGCGGCGGCTCAACTGTCAACTCATGCATCGATTCGAGTCCCTTATTTTTGTATTTAAGTTTAGTGGATTTAACCTGATCTGGTTTTTCTTGGTTCAAATAAATGGAGGTTGAAATATGAAAATCAGAACTTCAGCTGTTGTTTGCTCACGCGCACGCGCACACGCACACATGCATTATTGATGCTGACCCGCCTGCAGCCCGACAGGCCTCATAGATCCGCTCTGGTCATCTGCATCAAACCCATAAAGGCTTCATGAAAAATCCATCGAGCAGCGGGATCCGGTTCGAGGCCTCCGGCGCCGTTTCCGTGTGTGGGCTTCACATCCGGCTCTGATTGGAGGCTTTTCCAGCCTCACTGTTTATTCTGCTTCTTTATGTTCCTCACTGTAAACAAGATGTCCTCCACCATGCTGCTGCTGCTGTGTGTTGGTGTGTGTGTGTGTGTGTGTTGGTGTGTGTGTGTGTGTGTGTTGTTGTGTGTGTGTGTGTGTGTGTGTGTGTGTGTGAGGGTCACAGTGGGTCCAGCAGTGGATCCTCTGGTCACCGGATGGATTCTGGACAACAAATTTAGGGCAAAGAGACTTTTCTGTCTTTGTGTTTGTGCAGTTGGAAGATCACGAGGTTCTCTGGAGGTTTGTCTGACGCTGCTGCAGCGTTGTTGTGCAGCTCGTGTTGTGTTGCTGCAGTTTGTTGGTTTTTGAGTTCACGTGTTGCAGCTTTTAGTCAGAATTCTGAAGATTTTCTCAAAAAAACACTTCAGTTATTGGCTTCACATGCAGCAGGAAACGTTCTGATAACGTTTTCCAGCTTTCATCTAAAGGTCAAAGATCATTTAAAGGTTAAACTTTAACACAAACAGAACATTTTAACGGTGATGTTGTGAAATTGCGACACTAAAGACAAATGTGTTGAACAGTTTTTAACTCAAACTTTTTAAATTACAATTTACTGTTAATTTACGGATTAGTTTGTTTTGGTAAATTACACATAACATCTGGTAAAATCACAGAAAATTTACATTATTTACATGTTAATTAGTATTTTTCATAAACAGTAATTTGCTCTTTTTACCAGGATTGACGGTAAAATAACAATTTTTATTGTTATTTAAATCAGCAAATTGAAAAATGGTTAAAAATGTTTATCTGCTACTTTACAAATGTTCTCGGTTTTGTTAAACTACAGATAATATCCAGTAAAACATCAGCAATTAATTCAGATGTTAACTGTAGAAATACAGAACAAAACTGTAAAAACATCAGAAATCTCTGGTTTTATAAATAATTAGTTCTTTTACTGTGTTTGATAATAAAATTACACCATTTTGCTGTGTTTTAATATTTTCTGTTTTGTTAAATTACAGATGATAACTAGTATAATCACAGAAAACAACTATTAATTTATACATTAAAAAACTCTATATGTATAAATGGTAATTTGTTCTTTTATGAGATTTAACAGCAAAATAAAATTTTTACTGCAGTGATTTCCTAAAAATATTATTCTTTACAGTTATTTATGGTTATTTGAAAGAAAAATTGTGTATATCAAGGATTGGAAAATGGCAAAGGTCAGATTGTACATACTGTTGTCAAAAATCTGTATTTTTCTATTTAATAATTGTCTTTTATATTGTAGGACAACAGTTATTTTCTTATAACAGTATTCAATCAGCAGAAAAAAATGTTTTACAAATATTGAAAAATAAAGTATTGAAAAAATGTTAAATGTTTTGTTAAAATTACCGATAAAATTTGGTGAAATCTTGGAAAACAAACATACATTTAAATGCTAAGTAATAATTTACAAGTATAAATAATGTTCACATAAAAATCAGTATTTTTACTAACATGTGGTCACAACAACACACTGTTGTTTACAGTATTTATCTTGATAAACGTATTGTTATTTTACAGATATTGAAAAATTAAAGAAAAGGAATTACGGATAATATCCAGAAAAGTCACATAAAAGTATTAATTTACACATTAACTGTATAAAAACAGCCACAACTCTAAATATCGTCGACATCAGACACCTGTTTACTACAGACATTAATTTGTTCTTTTTAACAACATATGACTATAAAGTTAGACTGTTTCACTGTGTTGACATTAACAAAAAATATATTATTGTGCAGATATACGGCATCATTTTTTACTTATTTTTTTTCACAGGTTTTGAACATAAGTTTTTTTGTTTTTATTTACAGTGTAGATAGAGCTTCGTTTCTATGTTTTGTTTTTTTTATAAGTCTTTCGCATGTCATCAAATTAACACGAGATGGTTGTGATTAGCGTCATCTGTTGAAAATATCAAATGTGCAGTGAAACCCCGGCCCAGCTGCAGTACCTGGTTGTTCCACCAGGTGGAGCCTCTCACTGTTTAATCCTGTAGAGACCAGAGGAGGCGTCACTCAGACTACAGCTCATGGTGGCAGCAGAGAGCATTGTGGGAGTTTAGCAGCAACGGGACCATGTCAGAGCCTCTGAGGAGGTTCATGACCTCCAACCAGAACTTCTCTGTTTCAGATGAAGTGTGATCAGCGAGAACCGAGTTCCTACGTTATGGTGACATTCAGAACGGAGTCCCTACGTTGCGGTGACATTTTAGAATGGAGTTCCTATGTTAAGGCGACGTTCAGAACAGAGCTAATCAAGTGGAATAAAACAAGACCGACCCTGATCATGAACTCTGACATCACATCAAAACATCTTTTTTTATAGAAATATTCAAAGTGAAACTTTATGAAAAAACATGTTTCCTTACTTAGAAACACGTTCTTTTCACCAACAATCACGTTCTCTTTGCTAACAAGCTAGTTGTTTTAGCCATCAAACATGTTCTCCTCATTAACAAACATGTTTTTTTCTTATATACACATCGTCACCTACAAATATGTTCTAAACATGTTCTTCTCAGTAACAAACATGTTCTCCTGAACTAGCAAACACTTAAACAAACCCGTGGTCCTCGCTAACACACATGTTCATGTTGCTATTAAACAGGTACATTTTGCTAAAACATGTTCTCACTGACACACATGTTCTATTAGAAAACAAACATGTGTACCTTGTTGCCAAACATCAACATGTATGCTAACATTATGCTCCTTGCTAATACACGTTCTCTTTGCTAACAGCTATGTTTTCCTCACTAAGTCACTAACAAACATGTTCTCCTCGCTATATATAATGTTCTTTTTGCTAACAAACATGTTCTCTTGGCTAAAAAGCATGTTCTCCTTGCTAATATACATGTATTCTTTGCTAACAACTATGTTTTCCTCACGAGCACACAAACAAACATGTTGCCTTTTTGCTAACACACATTTTCTTTGCTAACAAACACGTTCTGTTGGCTAAAAACACATGTTATCCCTGCTAATACACATGTTTTCTTTGGTAACAAACATGCTCTATTTGCTAACAAACATGTCCTCACCAAATGTCTCTGCAAACAAACATGATTTGCTCACTGACAAACATGTTCTCGCTACTCAACATGTTCGCCGGTTGGATTCAGACCAACTGTTTCTGTCGTTTGTTCTCCGGTTTCGGCTGCTGACGGCTGTTCAGCACATTTTACTGTTGAGCTGCCTCCGGTGGGCCATTCAGTGTGTGTTTATGTGTGCGTCTGTGTGTGTGTGTGTTGATGTGTGTGTTTATGTGTGTGTTTGTGTGTTTATGTGTGTTTATGTGCACATGCTTGTTCCCGGTGGGCAGCGTGTAACGGGGCCAGTGGGTCGGCCGGTGTCGGTGACTAACGGGCCTCGGAGACGAGCCGCTCGCCGTTAGCCGGAGGCAGCAGTTCGTTAGCGTCGGCTCTGAGTGGGTGAAGGTGTGAGACCTCGCTATCGACGCCATACGAGCGTACGGAGCGTCGTAAATGCCGTTACCACGGCAACGCCACACATCTCTGCACACGTGTGACCGAGCAGCTCAGCGCTAGCGGTTAGCGTTAGCGGCTAGTCATGTGAGACAGACACAGGAGAGCAGCTATCGTGGCTCTCCGAGGAGACGTTCATGGGAGGAGGAACACGACAGAACATCCTGTCGCTGCTTCCAGAGGATCTCCTCTAATCCAGAAGTCCTCCCAGCGGAGGTCTTCTGCTGCTACTGAACAACAGGCTGCTGGTTCTCTGGTTAACATCAGTGTGAACCTACAGCTCTGTACATTCTGACATTTACAGCGATTACACGCTGCAGCACGTCTCTAATGTGAATTACACGGACAGATAGACGCCCTCAAAGCCTCTGCTGGTGGTGACGGCGGCGGCAGGAAGGTTGTTTTCTGTGTGTTGGTGTTTGGATGAAGCAGCGATTCAATCAGGACCGACAACACGTTTAGATGTTATCGGCCGTTATCAGATATAATCCCAGATAAAACAGGCTCCGCCTTCTAGGAGCTCAGAGGTCATCATCAGCTCGCTTAACGACGCCGGAGTCGAGATGTTTTACCTACAAACAGGAACTAAAGTCCACGGTTGGAGGTTGGAGGTGTTGGTGGAGCGAAGGTCACCACAGACCAGAGCTCATTATGTTATAGTTGATTCATTTAGTTCTCATTTAACTCGCTGTCTGTCACTGTGTGTACTGTGTTTACATTGTTTACTGTGTTTACTGTGTTTCCCAGTCAGTGGTTGGTTAAGTTTAGGTTAAAAACTACCAGGTTTAAGTTAAGTCAGAGATCTACTTGGTTAAACTCAGGCACCAGTATTACTGGTTTAAATTCAAAACTGCTTGTTTAGGTTTAATCGCCAAAAGCTTCTTGAGTAAGTTCAGCTAACCAAAACTATCTGGTTAAGTGTAGCCATCAAACCTGCCTGGTTAAGTTCAGGCTTAGTTTAGTTCAAATGGAGACAGTAAACCTACTTTTTTAAGTTTAACCACCAAAACAAATGGTTAATTAGATAACTAAAAGTACTTAGTTAAGTTCAGGTAACCCAAACTACCTAAATGAGTTAAGGCACCAAAACAATTTGGTTAAGTTTAGACATAAAACCCACCTGGTTAAGTTTAGGCACCAAAACTCTTTGGGTAGGTTAATACACCAGATCTAGTTGGTTAACTTTGGGCACCTAAACTAGTTGGTTAATTTTAGGCCCCACAAATACTGGTTTATATCGAGACAGCAAACCTACTTGGTTAAGTGTAGACACCAAAACAAACTGGTTAATTTTGTTAATTGAAGCCACTTTGTTAAGTTCCGGTGACCTAAACTACCTCAATAAGTTAAGGCACTAAAGCTCTTTGGTTAAGTGTAGCCATTAAACCTACCTGGTTAAGTCTAGAACTGGATCTTGGTTTAGGTATTAAATTACTTGCACAAGTTTAACCAACAAAACTACTGAGTTAAGTTCAGATAACCAAAGCTACATTGGTAGGTTGGTTAAGTTTCGACAACACAACTACTGGGTTAGTTTTACAAAAGGATCATAGTTTGGGTTCTAACATGAAGCTCCATTCACTGATTTACACGACCACATGGTGTTATGGGCGTTACTTCCTGTTTATCAGAGATCTGGACGGAGATGAATGTTTAACGTCTGAATCTGATATTTAACCTGCATTTAGCACCAGCAGCTCCTCAACTCTTTGGTCCATGAAACTGAAAGGATGAATCTGGTGACGTTCTACTGTTCTGGTCAACAAACCAACAAAACCTTCATCCTACAGACAGTTCAGCCAAAGTCTGGGACATCAGACCGTCATATGAGCCATTGACCTCACTATGAAACACACCAGTCCTGTCCTGCATCCTAACAACCAGGTTCTTATACGACTGAGCTGAGTTTCCTCGTGGATGAAGCTCATCGGGAATACGTTGGTAATGAACATAGAGATGAGGACGACTCTACTTTAACTGAAGCCGTGATGTCTTCAGAAAATGAACCAAACCAGCGACGGGCACCAGGACAGAGGAGATTAACGAGCTCCGACCAGAACTCAAACCAGACCTGGTCCTGGTCTCTGGCAATCGGATCCAGACACTTTACTGAAGTATTTAAAGAGAGAAACGTGTTCTCTTGCTAAAAAAACAAACAAAGTAAATATGTTCTGTCCTCCAACACTCACATCCTGTTTGCTAACGAACCAAACTCCTCCTGGATTCTCGTAAATCTGTTTGTCACCAACACGTGTTTACCGTTTATTTTATTGCTCTACGTTAACAGAAAACGGAAAAGAGGCTTCGAACATGTCGTCAGAGAGCTGTGTTTAACTCAAACTGTGATATTTAGTCTTCATAGTTGGAGAATAATCGTCGTTCAGGAGATCTGAAGCTGTTCATCTGCAGACTCACAGTCAGACTGATCTTCTTTTTATGACTATATGAACACTCGTGGATGGATTCTTGGGGCTTCGCTGCTGCACTATGTGACTTTATCATCATTTATTTAAGTTTTATTCTCCGCTGAAGCTCCACCGTTTGCTGCAGCTTCAGGAGCGTCAGTGAGAAACGACAGAGTTCTGCTGTTTCAGGAGAAGATGGAGGCTTTGGCTTGATTTTTCTTTTTAAAGCATCAGAGGAAGAAGCAGCCTCGACTTCACCAGAAAGAGGTTTTGGGAAAATTCTTTTTTTTTAAACTCTTGTGATCCTTTTTTTTGCTTCCAGTTTCTAGGAATCACAAAGAAGAGAGTCTCAGTGGAGTCTGATAATTCACAGATAATAATCGGTAAAATCATAGAAACAATAAAAATAAATGGTTAGAAGCTGTTTTAGAACATTTGATTATGAAATTTCTTCACTCTTACTGTATTTAAATCACAAAAAAAATGCTGTTATTTGACAGAAACATGTAAATTAAGGACGAAAAATGGTTTTGAAAAAAATAACGTTTTGTTAATTTACGTATAATAGAATAGAAGAATAGAATATAAATATACTTTATTTATCCCAGTCTGGGAAATTACTGAATTATTGAATACTGAATAATATCTAGTCGTAAAGTTATAGCAGTAGTAATTTACCTGTTGACTGGTAAACAAATAGGCTAAAACTGTAAATAACACCGACATCAAACACTTGTATTATTATTAGAAATAATATTTAGTTCTTTGACTCAAAATTTGTCTATAAAATCACTGGATTTTTACTGTATTTAAATTGGTAAAAAAATATAATTTTTTACAGATATTTGTTGTTGTTTGAAAGAAAAATTATGTAAATTAAAAATTGAAAAATGGTTTTAAAAAGTTACTGTTAGATATTCCCTAATTTATTAAATTAAAACCAGAAAAACGTACATAAATCTACACGCTGAATGTTAAAAAAACAGAAATTTTTGCCGTTTAAAATAAAATAGATTTTTACAGCCGCTGTAAAAGAACCGATTCTTATTTGAACAAATAAAGATTTTTGGTTTGGACTTTATTTACAGTTTGTTTGTTTTGTTGTTGTTTTTATTCATCATGTAAATCATTATTTTTCTGCCCTCTTTCTTGGTATTATTTTAATTTAACAAATCAGAGAAATTCTGCAAAAAAAACCTTCAACTGTTTAAATCATTTCTGTTTCAGAGCTTTTTTTTGGCAGCGTAGTTCAAACCAACAGACTCGTGTTTTCTTATGTTTAGCAGCAGAATTGTCCAGAAAACCGATGGCGGTTTATAAATTTTTCTTTTTTTAAGTTGTAATTTGAAAATAGTAAAATAAAAAAGACTCTTGTCAGCAAAAAATAATATTTTGCAGATATATAAGTTATATTATTTCATATTTGGCGTATTTTTTCCACCTTTGCCACCAAATTTTCACAGTTTTTTTCTTTTTACACTGGGCCTCGTTGAGCAGCTTCGTTCTCTGATTTCTGAGCACGTTTTTCTCCATGTTTGTACATAATCACGAGTTCCTGCAGACCGACGCTCATCGCAGCGTCCAGAGATCCATCGTGTTGGTGATGATCAGTCGCTGCTCTGCGGAGGTCAGATCTGCTGCTCTAAAGGCCAGACGGGGCTCCTCGGCGCTTCCTGTCCGTTAATGAAGAGCGATCGGCCCGAGGCGGCGGCTGGCTTCAGTCGCGGTTGTGATTAATGAAAGATCCGACGACGGCGTCTCTGTGGTTTTAACCCTTCTTAAAAAGTCACCGCCAAAGGTTACCGCAAATGTCATTATGAGCATTTCACAACCTCCCCGCCGCTAAATGTCATCCCGTAACATTTTGTCACGTTCTGCTCCCGAGTGTTTCCTCGGCAAAGCTTTGTGCTGCTAACGGTCGCTCGCCGGCGTCCTCGGCGGACCGGGCCTCGGTCTGAACGGGTTCGTGTGAGGACGGATCGGAGACCGGTGGTCGTGCTCAGGAGGCGAGCCGGCAGATTTACGGCCTTCCTCGGTGTGTTAGCGCCCAGTGATAAAAGGAAACCTCAGTAATTCAGAGGTCTGGACGGCGTACAGCAGAGCTCAGCGTTTACTGGCTCCCTGTACGAACAGTAGTGAACAGATTACAGAACAACTCTGGGTTCAGAACTGTGAAAATGTGGCGACGAGGATGAAATAGCTTTTAAAATAACTGACAGAAGATTCTTTGTCCACTTAGAGCATTTACAAACATGCTAATTATAGCATTAGCCACTACACTAGGGAAACCCTAAGTGTTAACACATTGTGCAGGTAATGTGGATAACATTAGCTTTAGTTACAATGATGAGAAAAACTTTAGTATTAGCCACATTAGCCTTCAACATGCGAACATTATCATTAGCCACAACAACAGGAGATTTCTTAGTGTTAGCTTACTGTGCTGCTGGTATGGGTAACATTAGCATTAGCAACAATAGTGGGGAAAAACTATAGTGTTAGCCACATTAACCTCCAACATGCTAATGAAATGAAATGAAAAATAATATTAGCTCATTGTGCTGCTACTGTGGCTAGCATTAGCATTAGCAACAACACTACGAAAACCTTAAGTGTTATCCCATTGTGCAGCTAGGGTGGCTAACATTAGCCACAACGGTAGAGGAATACTTGGTGTTTTCTCATTGTGCCGCAAGTGTGGTTAACATTCGCATTAGCCACATTATCCCCCAACATGCTAATGTTAGCATTAGCCACAATAATGGGGAAAAACTTTAGTGTTAGCCACATTATCCTCCAACATGCTAACGTTAACATTAGCAATAACAATAGGAAAATCTTTGGTCGTAGCCACATCGGTAATTTTTGATAATTCTGACTAATTTTAGGTTTTAAGTTTATGTGATCTTAGAATGTTCTGGACAAATTCTGAGTCGTATTTAACAGGTTGTTTTGGACAAACGGAATCATTTCAAGACGTTTTAAGGCGTTTTGGACAGTTCTCTGGTCATTTCGTACGTAAGTTTGAGTCATTCTGGACATTTTTATGATATTCTGGTTGAAATTTGAGTCATTTTAGACACATTTTGAATAATTTTCAGGATTTTTGAGTCATTCTGGACAAATGTGGAGTTATTTGAACAGGTTTTAGTCATTTGGGACATGTTGAAGTAAATTTTTATATTTTCTATATATACTTTTGGTTGTAGTCATTTTTTAGAGAAAATCTGAGTCATTTTGAACATTTTTTAAGACATTTGAACAAACTCTGGGTCANTTAGACAAATTTTGAATAAATTTTAGGATTTTTTTGATAATTCTGGTTGAAATTTGGAGTTATTTGAACAGGTTTTAGTCATTTGGGACAAAATGACTCATCTTGAGCAGGTTTTGGATCACTTAGGACAGATTTAAATTTTTTGGACGAGGTTTTCTAATTTTGGACAAGTTTTGTTATTATTATTTATTAAAATAGCATTTTAAACAAGCTGGAGTCATTTCAAGGAAACATGTTTTTTGAATAATTCTGGGGACGTTTATGTCATGTTGAAGTATATTTTAATATTTTCTATATATATACTTTGGTTGTAGTCATTTTTTAGAGAAAATCTGAGTCATTTTGAACATTTTTTAAGACATTTGAACAAACTCTGGGTCATTTTCAGCAGCTTATTCACTTTTGCAGACACATTTTAAACCATTTCTGGCTCCTCTTGAACACATCTGAGCTGAGTTTGTGTTGAACTTCAGCTGCATTGTTCAGTCACAGTCGGATTAATCACCACGACGCTGAGCTAGAGCGACAGAACTACGAGCTTCAGCGCTTCCATCCAGCGTAATTAATAGATTCAGAATAAACGGAGCTAATAAAGCCGATCGGAGGCAGCGGCGCCGATCAGCGTCACGGATGAAGGAGCTCGTCAGTTACATCCGACGCTCATCCATTAGAGCCGACGTCGTCTAATGAACGCCGGCTTCACGTTAACGAGGGAACACGGTTCCTCCTCCGTCACCTCCCGGTGACCCCGAGGCCTTCCGGGCTCACCGGAGAACCTCATCGGACCTCATCGGACCGAACCGAGCTCAGAAAGAGTCAGCGGCACAAACAAGGTTCAGTTCATACCTGAAGTCACGTCAGAGTGAAGCAGCAGCTCCAAAGAAACATCCAAGAAACGTAAAAATAAGGTTCTGTTCACTGAAAGGAGCCAGACAGCACCAACGGTACCAACGGTACCAACGGTTACTGTTTAATCACTAAAGTTTTCATATTTCAGTCTCTTAAAGCAGAGAAAAGGAAGATTTAAACAGGATTGGATCCCATAGAAGACAGTTTCCAGTCGTTCTGGTCACGTTTTAGTCGTCTGGGTCACTTCTGGATTCGTTTTGTTCATGTTTATGTCAGTTTGGACAAATTTGGAGCCATTTTAGATGAGTTTTTGTTATTTTTGAGGTTTTTTTGCAGTCATTTAGAACATGTTCTGTGTCATTTGGGCCTCTTTGACTAATTGTGGACAGTTTGTAATCATTTTAGGAGATTTGGAGTCAGTTTGGATGAATTTTAAGTCATTCTGGACACATTTAGTGTCATGTGAGGCTTTTGAGTCGCTTTGGACACATTTCAGAATCAGAATCAGCTTTGATGGCCAAGTACGATATACAAGGAATGTGTTTCAGCTGTTGGTGTCGCCCTGGGAATGAGCAATAGGAGGATAAAAAATAAAGTAAAAGAACTATAGAAAGAGAAAAAAATATCTATAAAAATAAAATAAGATAACAAATATATATATATATATAAATACAAGAATTTCTGTTTTTTTTCTCGGCATTTCGGACCTGTTTTATGTCATTTTTGGACAAAATCTGACTCATATTACAGCAGGTTTTGTTTTTCTGGACGTGTTTTGTTTCATCATTTTTGTCACTTTGCTGTTGGACAGATTTTTGTTTTTTTTTTCCAGACATTTTGGACAAATTTTGTGTCATTTCGGCTCGTTTTTCAGTCATTTTGGACGAGTTCTTGTTAAATCTTGACATTTTATTCGTCCTTCTGGACAAATTTACGTTTATTTAATGACGCCGTCCCTTAAAGTAAAGAATCATTTAAACGTATATTTTAGTCAGTTTGGAGTCTTTTGGGGAATGTTTGTGTGATTTTGGACCAAACGGAGCCATCCTGGACACATGTTGGAGAACCTTTGTCACTTCAGGGTTTTGTGTCGTTTCTGTGGTTCTGGACTCATTTGAAGTCGTTCCAGGACAGCTGCTGGACCAAAGGGAACTCTTTGCTCGTCCATTACCCGAAGCAGAGGGACGAGCACATCCAGCAGGTACAGAAACACACCTATTGGACGGTCGGAGTCATTTTCTAGTCGTTCTGATTCCTCCACACTCATTTCCGCTCCATCACCTCTGCAGTCTCTCACCTCCCAGTGACCCGGCCCGTTTCTATTCTCACCACAGAATCTCATCTCAGCGGCTGCAGCTCCGGAGAAACATTCAGCTGCACCAAGAAATGTAAAAAAAAAAAAAGGTTCAATTTATACTTAAAGTCGCATCAGACTGAAGCGAGCGGCTCCACAGCTCCAGCTCTGTAAAAATAAGGTTCAGTTCAGACCTAAAGTCATTATAGTTTACTGTAAAATTAAAGAAAATAGAAAGTTTTAATCATGAAATCATTTAATATGGAGTGAAGCAGGATTTCAACAACAACAAACAGCAGTTTTTAGACATTTTGGTGCATTTTTATTAAACTTTTTGGTCATTTTTAACCAGTTATTGAGCCGCTTTAGAGGGTTTTTGTCTTTTTTGAGCCATTTAAGGGATTTTTATGTGATTTTGGACAAAATGTGAGTCACTGTGGAATCGCTTTTGTATATTTTTAACAGGTTTTAGTCATTTTTTAATGTTTTTTACAGTCATTTTGGAGAAGGTTTGAGCCGTTTGAGCATTTTAAAAAGCTGCCTGCATCATTTTGGATGTTTCATGTGTCTATCTGCTGTACTGATGAAGTTCTGAGGCTCAGAAATGATGGAAAAAGTCCATTAAAGTGATAAATCTGGACCCTCCTCTGTGGACTTCAAGGACCTGGACCTCTGGAACATTCACAGTCTGAAGGTAGAACTCTGGTCAGTAGATAAAGGTGCTGCAGATACAGAACCAGATGTTCTGGAGGAACTTTATCAGGTTTAGTTGTTGTGATTTTGCATCGTTTTTCATGGTGATTTCACATTTATTTGCTTTTTTGGGGGTAATTTTATGGCATTTGTGGTGATCTTGTGTCTTTTTGTCATGATCTTTTTTTCTTTTCATGTTTTTGTGCTGATTTTGAGTCTGTTTGCAGCGATTGAGCAGCTTTTCGTGCTGATTTTGCTTCTTTTCATGTGTGTTTGCAAATGTTTGTGGTGATTTGATTCTTGTTGTGGCGATTTTACATCCTTTTGTGGTGCATTTTTTTTGTCATTTAGCAGCTTTTCATGCTGATTTTGCTTCTTTTCGTGCTGATTTTGCATCTCTTCATGCATGTTTGCAAATGTTTGTGGTGATTTTGAGTCTTTTTGTGGTGATCTTGTGTTGTTTTGTCATGTTTTTGTTTCTTTTCCTGCCTGTTTGCATGTTTTTGTGCTGATTTAGAGTCTGTTTGCGGTGATTTAGCAGCTTTTCGTGCTGATTTTGCTTCTTTTCGGGCTGATTTTGCGTCTCTTCATGCGTGTTTGCAAAACGTTTGTGGTGATTTGACTTCTGTTGTGGCGGTTTTACATCCTTTTGTGATGCGTTTTTGTCCTTTTCAGTGATTTTGTGTGTTTTTTGTGCTGATCTTGTGAGGAAACAGCAACAAAACAAATGAAAAAGTCCAGACCCACTGCTGGAATATTCTCAGCCTGAAGGCAGAAGCTCCTGCAGATACAGAACCAG
>NW_007578170.1:128659-129381 GCF_000690725.1 Stegastes partitus
CAGCCTGAAGGCAGAAGCTCCTGCAGATACAGAACCAGCTGATTCTACGGTTCTGTCTTGAATTTATGCTTCAATTTCTGCACCTGCATTAAAACCGAAAAGCGTTTCCCTTCAGGATGAGCTACAGTAAATTACAGGCTTCTCACAATAAATCCTGTTATTACTATTAAACCGAACACTATCTGCTGATACTTTTTATTTAATTAACTCATCACTTCCACTTTAACGCTCACGGCGGCGCCTTCAGCAGCCAAAACACTCGACGTTCAAACTCCACTCTGACAGAAGAAGACCAGACGAGGACTTTATCTAAACGCCGCCGTGCAGCCGCTCACCTGTTTGCTGTGCACAGAAGCATTTACCTGAAGATCACAGCGTCGCATCAGACGACCTAAATTATGGATGAAGCTGCCGCCGCCGTGCCTCGTCCCTGAATTATGCACGGCCCGCTTTCAGCTCAGGCACTCGTGTATTGATCCGGAGCTGTTTGAGGAAACGCTCGGTGTGGTTCGGCAGCACAGCGATCAGGTAAAACAGAGCGAGTTCCCACCACAACGCAGCCACAACTAACATCGGGTCGGTTCTTCTGAGCTCTGTGGAGCAAACACAAGGTTCAGAAACGTCGCTGAGCTCCAGATGTAGTGATGGACACGTGGCACAGCAGAGACTAATTATGGACATCTCTTATGTCATTTTGGACAAAATTGGAGTATTGATGGACA
>NW_007578170.1:130567-133659 GCF_000690725.1 Stegastes partitus
TGAGAGAAGTCGCTGCTTGTGTTTATTGAGACCTCCGCCGTGATCCGTCTGCAGTAAACGCTCGGCTCGTCCTCATAACTCAGCGGCACAATTAACTCTGGAGGTTTCGCTGACAGACGTTATTAGATGCAGGGACTTTGCCAAACCTCCGGGTTTACTGACTTGATTAATTGGATTAAATCAATTCAATAAACTGAAAGATTGATTTTGGAATCTGGGATCATGATTCAATTATCTCATAATTTCAGTAAACGCTGCTGGGACGCGAGTCGTGACGCAGAAACGATGAACTGGAATAACCCAGAGGCCTCCGAGGACCAGAGGAGCTTTATTTAAACTGCCGTCTCCATCGCTGAAGCACTCTACAGGTTTAATGTGGTGTCTGATGAAATATGTTCATCTGCTTTAACGCTAAAAACAAATTATTTTAATCCAAACAAGTAGAAGAAATCTGTTTGGTTTGGAAGCTAAAATCCACCTTATCTGTACATGTGATGGTTATTTTAATCCCTGTTGTACTTTAATCTCTAAAATGTCCAGAATAATGAATTAAACCAGCAAAGAAGACTCAGAAGATGAAGAAAATATTGATTAAAACTTGTTCAAATTTGTCCAAAATAATGGAAAAAATTGTCCCAAATGAGTTAAAAACAGCCCAGAATGACAAAAAAATTGATTAAATGAGTAAAACTGAAGTTAGCAGATCTTTTACTTCCACAAAAAAGCAGCTAAAATCCATCATATCTGTACATGTGATGGTTATTTTAATCCCTGTTGTACTTTAATCCCGCCTTGTGTTGTTGTCTTTATTGGTATACAGCGGCTGTAGCATGTCTTATCTTATAAAAAATCTTCTGAAATGTCCAGAATAATTCATTAAATTACAAAACTCAGCAAAAAAGATCCAGAAAATGAAGAAGAAATTGATTTAAACTCGTTCAAATTTGTCCAAAATGATGAATAAATGTCCCAAATTAGTTAAAAACAGCCCAGAATGACTAAAACTCAAGTTAGCAGATCTTTTACCTCCACAAAACAGCAGCTAAAATCCATCATATCTGTACATGTGATGGTTATTTTAATCCCTTTTGTACTTTAATACTCCTTGTGTTACTATGCCTTAGTTAAATACAGCAGTTATAACTTAGCTTGTTTTGCAAAAAGTGGTCTAAAAAGTCCAGAATAATGACTTAAATAACAAAAACGCAGCAAAAAATGAAGAAAAATGGCTTAAAATTGGTTAATATTGGTCCAAAATGATGAAAAAATGTCAATAATGTGTTAAAAATGATCCAGAATGACTCAAAATGAATCGACCAAATGAGTAAAACTCCAGTTTCAGATCTTTAAGTGCTCAAAAAAGCAGCTAAATATCACAATGAAGGAAAAGAAGAATCAGAAAGCAGAATATGGACTCTCGTCTTCAGCCGCTGTTTGGTTCAGTTTAAACCAGATGTTCTGAGGAGGTTCTGGAGGACCTTTGTCAGATTTGGTCGGTTTTCATTTGAGTGACTTGCAGCACGTTGAGTATCTTCTGGAGAAACGTCGGGCCTTTTGAGTCCAGGTTCTGAGTTCTTCTCTCCGTCCTCATGGCGGTTCTGTTCACAGTGAGGAGAACCGAGACGCCACGAGCCGTTTGGATTTTGATGCTTTTTCTTCAGTAGAGAAAAATAAAACCAAACTGAATGATTGTGTGTTTGTGAGACGAGGCTTCACAAGCAGGACACGGCTGTGGGCTGGTAAAAAGGCCACAAACAGAGAAATAAACTGGAAGAGGAGCGTCTGCTGAAAGGTTAAACGGCGTGCAGCTCATCAGTATGGGGGAACACCGCCATTATGTAGCTCTACATGAGGCCGGCGCTCCTTGAACCCTCCTGCCTCCTCCTGTCGGCGAGGTGTCATTAGAGCTGATGGGGTCTCTGGAATCGACCCAGCAGGGGGGCGGCGGGGCGGGGGGGGGATGCCATTCGGACCAAACTGTATTCAGGCGCCATCGTGGGCCGACCTGCCCTTGACCGCCGCCGCTGCAGAGGATTGGCCAAATGACCCGGTGTCGGGGAGATGGGTTGTTGTGGACGGCGCCGAACACTGTGTAAGCATGTGTTGCACTCTGTCGGCCCGCTGTGGGTAAATAAAGGTTAAAAAAATAGCAAAAGGATTGTTTGCAACCATCTGGCGGTGGCAGTTTCTTTATAGCGGCAGACACAACTCATATCGTCCCACCGGGATTCCAGCCAGTCCTTCAGCGGTGTGTGGTGGAGCATAGATAAAACCTTCTTGTGCTGCCCAAGAACCAGGCGGGGAGGGAGGAGAGCCGGTGAAATATTGATGAGAAATGTGAGGCACAAAAATAGAGCGGCTCTGCATTCCCAATGAAGGGCAAAGCATGCACGCAGCCGCGCACAAAGTAGATCAGTAAATCACACACACACACACACTCGCGCACAATGGCGTTTTTTTTGTGCAAAGCCATGATTCAGCAAATCCCGTCCACTTCCCAGAAGTGCTTTTCAACGCTCTGAAATAGTCGCTGGCCATCTTCCAGATCTTCTTTCTCTAATATATTCTACGTGGCATCATAAAGGCATGAATCCTCGTCGCTCGTCCGCGGCCTCGGGTCGACTCGAGCGTGTTGGCGGCGTCGCAACAGGAGCGACTCGTTGCGCATCAACAAAGAGTTGCGTCACCGTTCCGGTTGTTCCGCCCGAGCAACATGTGCAGCAGCAGCCGTCAGGAGATCACAGAAGAGCCAGATGTTTCATCAGTCGGCAGCTGGGTGATTGACCTCCGTGTTGGGGGATCGTCATGGTGACCAGAGGAGGGTCTGCGGTTACCATGGCTACCACCCACAGACCAAACCGCAGGTTAACAGGGGTCAACACATCCCCAGACCGTCAACACACACTTTGACTCACTGTGGACTCGTCACTGCAAAACAAAGACCTGCGTTTGTCCTGAACAAGTTTGGAGATATTTAAGACAAACTGTCTTTCGTTTCAAATGGAGTCATTTTGGACGAGTTATGAGTTATGTTGGACTAATTCTGTAGTTCTTGACAAATTTCTTCTCATTATGGACAAAAACTAAATGAC
>NW_007578170.1:134515-143699 GCF_000690725.1 Stegastes partitus
TCACAGTAAGCGGGTCATTTGTTAATAGTGAGCAACACATGCATGATTTGTTCCCGTATTATTGTGTCACCTCGTTTGAAATTTATAGCAAACAGAAGGAAACTGTTTGGGTTTCACACAACGAGCGCAGCAGCCCGAATGTCTCCGCGGCAACACCATCGTTTCCTGAGTGAATGCAGCAACACAACAGTAAGTCACAGAAAGTCGGTAAAGCTTTCGCACTCAGACACTCAGACACACTGTGATGGAGCACAATTCCCATCCAGCCCTGGCCAATCGCAGTTAATTGCTTCTGCGAATGACTTATTGGGTCCGATTTGGTGCCACGGCAGGATGTTGGAGGGAGAGAGGATGGAGGGAGGAAGGAGGAGAGATAAAAACAAAAACATCAACCTGTCACCGAGGAGCAATTAACAGCTTGATTAACTCCCCTCCTCAGTGTGTCTCGCTGTGTTTTCCTGCTCTATACGTTGAAGCCCTCGCCAGAGACCTCGGAGAGCACACACAGATAAAACACCTGGATGTACCTGGAACATTTCATTACCTCGCTGCTTACAGCCGACCCGGTTCTATCCGATCAGTCATTCCCAGAATCAGTCAATACAAATGATTGGAAACTGTGTGTACATCAGCTCTCAGTTGTGTTTTTCAAACGACGCTGTCAAGCAATTAAACACATCTTTTGATGCCACATCGTCCACAATTAACTAGAAAGTACTCGTAGTTTATTTATCATCTGTTGGAAGCACGTTAGGACAAGTTTTGTACTTTTAATTAATGTTAAGTTGCATTAAAAGATCCCACACTGTGTTCAATTGCAGCAAATTAAAGTGTTGAATGTCCCCAGAATGAGTCTGTTTTTAGCTCAAAGTAGAACCAAACAAGGACCACAGAGAGAAATAACAGCCTACAACCATAAAAAGACAGAAACTGACCACAAAAGGACACAAAATGACCACAAAGAGACAAAAAGGACAACAAAGAGACGCAAAACAACCACAAGGAAACACACAAGGGCCACAAAGAGACTCGAAAAAATACAAAAAGGTACTAAATACCCACAAAAGGACCAAAAAAATGGCTACAAAGACGCACCAAATGACGATAAACAGCAAAAACTACAAGATGAAAGGTCCACATGTCCCCAGAACGTCTTTTTAAATTTTCAGCTCAAACTAAGACAAAAAAGACAACAAACAGACAAAAAAATGGCTGTAAAGACACAAAAATCTACAAAAACAGACAAATTAACCAAAAAGGGACCAAAAAAAGAAAAAAAAAAGACCACAAAAGGACAAAAAGTGACCACAAAGACACTTAAAAACCTACTAAAAGGCACAAACTGACAACAAAAAGACAAAAAAGGACTACAAAGAGCCACAAAACAACCACAAAGAGACTCAAAAAAATACTACGAAAGGATAAAAAAAAACATAGAGACACAAAACAACCACTAAGACACAAAACAGCCATTAGGAGACATAAAAAACTATGAAAAAGGCACAAAATGACCACAAAGAACCAAGACATGACCATAAACAGACGGCAGAAACTACAAGATGAAAGGTCCACATGTCCCCAGAAGGTGTTTAACATTTTCAGCTCAGAATAAGACAAAACAAGGAGACAAAAATCTGCAAAAACAGACAAATTAACCACAAAGAGACAAACAACAACCACTGAGACACAAAACAGCCATAAAAATACACAAAAAACTATGAAAAAGGCACAAATTTACCACAAAAAAACATTTGAAAATAACCACCACCAGTCAAACATCTACCGCAGACACAAAAACTACAAAATAAAAGTCTCTAATGTCCCTCGAATGCGCCTCTCAGTGTTTCCTGCTCCACAAACCACAGATTCCTCCATGACAGGTTGTTTGGCCCCGCCCCCTTCAGGAAGTGTCCGTGATTGGATTTTCTCTGACCATCAGAGCTAACGTTAGCCACATTAGCCTACAACATGCTAACACCGAGGACTCTCCTGCTGCTGTGGGGACGTAGAAATAGAAATAAGTCAGACGCTGGGAGTGCATGAAGACCTTCGTGTTCACTCTTGCAGCCAACTGGGTTTATTTAAGTGTATTTAGATATTTCTTGACTGATGCTCTGACCTGACCCGGCCGTCCACCTGATCCCTCTGTGGTTAGATCATGTGTTGTGATTTATGTTCCTTTTGTTCTTTTCTGGGGCCCAGAACATCTCGACATTCATTGTTGGGATAAATACAAGCCTTGTTTTTAGAATCCACTTGTGACTCCTCGTGGTTTCCAGCTCACTAATCTAGGATGGATCCAGAGGAGAACACTCAGCGTCGCAGTGACTCCACCGGCTTCTTCTTTTTTATTTTTTTGGTTGAGAGCAGAGACAGAAATTTAACTCTAAAGGCCATCTTTTAGGTCACCGTGTTTCAGAACATTAAAAGGTTCGGTTCACCCAAAGTAACCCAAAAAAATAAAAGAATCTTCCGTCTATTCTGACTGTCATTATTTTTTATTGGGCTTTTATTGGACAGTGGAGGCCAGTCTCACATATTGCTGCTTCGCCAGGACGTCTCTGCATCACATTTACATAAAACACAAAGCCAGCCTTCAGTGTCACACTCAGCGTGCTGATAGATTTAGGAAAATATGTTCTCCGCTGGCGTTGACGGGTTGCAGAGGTCATTTTAATGTTCCTCACAGCTTCACTCAGTAACGGAGGGAGACAGGCGACCGGATCACAATACAGAATAATAACGCACTAATAAGCTAAAGGCGAGAACAAATGATTCACCTGCAGCTGATAACCTGTGACGGCTCACCTGTCTCACCTGATTATCCCGTCTCCATGTCAGGGAGCGTTTATTTGTTTAACATCATTTTAAGCAATAGGCGACCTTCAAGGGGGAAAAAGGAAAGAAAATGACCACCGCAGACACCAAACGACCACAAGGAGACACAAAAAACTACAAAGAGGCACAAAAATTACAAAAAGGCACAAAATGACCACACGAAAAATATGAAATGACCCCAAATAGACACAAAATGACCACAAAGAGACGCAAAAACTACAAAAAAAGCACAAAATAAACACTAAAACGTGGCCACAAAAAGGTGCAAACTGATCAAGAGTAATACAAAAAGAACAGAGACACAAAACAGCCACAGAGATGTAAAACTAGAACGATACAAAATGACCACAGAAGACCAAAAACTACAAAAACAAACAAACAAACAAACAGTATTGGGTTGGACAATGTCTGTTGTGTCTGTATTCTGTGGCATACACACAGTAAACATGCTGTAAAGGAATTAATGCTGTATTTGGTTCTATAAAATCTACATGTGAGTCTATATGTGACTGAATAAACAGAAACCTGGACTGTGGCCTTGTGGTTTGATCATATCCGGGGCTCATTTAGATTCAGATATTAAATATCCTCAACAGCTTTTAGAAATAAGGAACGTAAATAAATAAAAATACAGAAATCTGTGACATCAAACACCTCAAACGCCTTATTCTGCCCAAACTGTGTTGTAGTATAGCGAGACAAACCAAGATTAATAGCCAGCTAGTTAGATAGACAGATAGCTCACTAACGTGTTTGCCAGATAGATAGATAGATAGATAGATAGATAGATAGATAGATAGATAGATAGATAGATAGACCTGTAGCTACTTAGCTAGTTAGTTAGTTCGACGGCTAACATCTAAACTAAAACCTTCAAACATCCAGTCAAAGAGGTACTAAAATCTTAATGTCAATCTCAATGTAAATGCAAAAAACAGAGAATACAAAATGTATATTATGCAATATATAAAATATGTAGTGGAAAAAGTACATGAAGTGGAAAAAATGTCTTGTGTAATGTAGTAAAGGAGCCAAATGTTCTAGTAAAGCTGTTTGTGTGGAGGCACAAACCTCTGAAAGAGACTAATAAAACCCAAATTACATCATAAAAGTGTGTGTGTGTGTGTGTGTGTGTGTTTATTTTATTTATTTTTTATTTTTTTATGATTTAGGTAATTGGACTCCTTAACCATAAAATGAAATGAGGATTTGTTCGCCGTCAGACCCAGAAACACATCCTGATAATGAGCAGGACAGCGTTTCCTCACTAACGTATCTGTTTCCTGTGTGACACTTTAACTCATCCCTGCTGGGTTGCTGTTAGACGTCCACACGTTAAATTACTGCCGGACCATTTACGTGACTCATTTTCCCCCCGACATAAAGGATGTCAACCTCAGACCGGCTTGTTGAACGCACTCGTGAAGGATCCTGGAATGATAGGGAGGCTGGTTACCTTAGCAACCTAGCACCTTTGGGTTTCTTTCTATCAGTGTGAGAAAATGTTGGAGACGGAGAGGAATAAGAGGCAGGTGGGCTGACAGACGCCGCAGACAGCCAGGTAGACTCGTGCACTCGCATCCCTATTAGAGAACAAAACCCCGAAACTGACGCAATCTGCAGGATCCGCTGGAAAATCAGCAAAGACAAAGAAAAGCGAGAGAGGAGCGGCGAGTGGGGGAGGCTCACAAAACATTCATACCTGTAATAAATAAGATAAAACTTTGATTGTGCACCGACACATGCAGCCGACCTGACGAAATCCTCCGTCTGTGCACATCCACAAGCTGCAGTGAAGTGTTCTCTGCAAACACTGGAGGAGGTTTTACAGGTAGGAGAGCAGCACAAGGTGTCCTCTGGTGTCACCTGCAGCAGCATTCAGCCCAGACATGTGTAAACGCACTTCAACCCTCTTTTCTGGGCGCTTTTTTTTGCTCCCGTCAAATTTTTTCCTGCACCTCTACGGAAACACAAGGACCACGAAGGAGGAGAGAGAAGGCAGAAAAAATAAAAGCTGAGTCCATAAAACGACCTGGAAGCAACATGTTCCCACAGACAGCATCACAATGAGAGGATGAGAGGATGTCCAACAACCTACCAGGGCCTCTGTTGGGTCTGATTGATGTCAAAGGACAGATTCTGTCAGTGGTTCTGACATGTTCTGTCAATTTGTGTCACATTGTTTCTCTTTCTTGTCATTTTGTGTCTCTTTTTGTCTTTTTGTGTCACTTGTCTTTTTTTTTTGTCAATTTGTGTCATTTTCTTGCCAGTTTGTGTCTTTTCTTTTTTTTAAATTGTGTAGTTTTGTGTCTTTTTCTAATCAATTTGTCACTTTGTTTCTCTTTCTTGTCGTTTTGTGTCTTTTTGACACTTTGTTTCTGTTTTTTTTTCTTTTTGTGTCCCTTTTTTGTCAGTTTGTGTCTTTTTTGTCACTTTGTTTCTCTTTCTTGCCAGTTTGTCTCCTTTTCATGTTGTGTAGTTTAGTGACTCTTTAATCAATTTGTGTGACATTGTTTCTCTTTCTTGCAGTTTTGTGTCTTTTTTTTCACGTTGTTTCTCTTTTTTTCTTTTTGTGTCCCTTGTCTGTCTCTTTTTTGTCAATTTGTGTATTTTTCTTACCAGTTTGTGTCCTTTTTTAATCAATTTGTGTCACTTTGTTTCTCTTTCTTGCCATATTGCGTCTCTTTTTTTTCGGTTTTCCAGTAAGTTGGGTTTTCCTCTCGTTGTCTCTATTTTGTGTCTTTTCAGTCATTTTGTTTCGTCTTTGTCCTTTTGCGTCTCTTTTTTTGTGACGTGTCTCATCTGAGTCTTGTTTATTTGCTTTCTGTGTTGTTTTTAGCATTTTGTGTCTCGTGTGTGTCTAATGTGTCATTTTTGTGCCTTGTTTTTGACGTTTTGTGTCTTCTCTGTCACTTTAGTGTTTCGTTTTTATTATTTTGTGTCTCGTTGTTACGTTTGAGTCATTTTGTGTCTAATTTGTAATTTCTGTGCCTTGTTTTTGTTGCTTTCTGTGTTTTTTGTCATTTTTTTTCGTCATGTTTATCATTTTTGTCTCTTCTTTGCGGTTTTGTGTTTCGTCTCGTGTGTGTGATTTTGTGTCTCGTTTTTATTATTTTGCGTCTCGTGTGTTATTTTGTGTATTTTTGCTCTCTGGGTTGTTTTTAGAATAATTTATATGCAGTAAAAGAATCTTTATGAAACATCACACATTTATCCTTACATGTTTATCTTCCTGAGACAACAGTGACTCACACACGAGTGTGTTCACGTTGGTTTTGAGTCTCGTTGTGTGTTTCTGTGTGTCGCTGTCGTTTTGTGTCGTATTGATTTGTTCTACTGCTGGTTCACATTCAGATTGTTTTTTCAGATCAGCTGCATTTGAAGTAATTTAAATGTGTTTGTTTTAAGTCGTCCGAACGAGATTTTTTTTTCTTTTTTGCATTTAAAAGCCTGCAGTCGTGTTCAGGAGAAAACAACAAGAAAAACTGATTAGACGGAAACACAATCCTGTTTGTGGAGCTACATGAAAGCAGCAGCAGCAGCACACGGACAGACACACAACGCTGGGCGAGTCCCAGAGGAAGCTGCTGTCCGGCGCTGTGTGCTGCTATAAATCAGACAGCTTTCACAGACTCCACCTGGCAAACTACTGATAGCAAAGAGAAAAGAGCGAAGCCCAAAAGAGCAAAACGCAACAACAGATCGGCTCTAATGAAACAACAGATACACGAGCGGAGCAGGAGAGGCCGGCAACAGGAGGACACGGCGAGAAAACAGTCACACAAACAATACACAGAGTGGAAAAAACACACAAACAATACACAGAGTGGAAAAAACACACAAACAATACACAGAGTGAAAAAAAAACACACAAACAATACACAGAGTGGAAAAAACACACGATGTAAAGGCACATTCTGACAAATGGAGCAGTAAAATAATCCTGTACAGTAACCAGGAATGGAAACACAGCGATTCTCCTTCATTAAAACACGTCTTCTAGCCTTAATTTTAGATTTTATATCCATAGATTCTGTCTTTTGTCAATAAAAATCTAATTAACGCATTTATTTACACATTTAAACAATTTCATTTAATAAATAAAAAGTAGATATTTGTGGAAATGTAATATAATTACAACAATTTTTCTTAACTAAACATCATTTTCTAGCCTCAATATTAGATTTTATACCATATAAGTAGATTCTTTCAGCAGCATTATCACATTTAACATATTTACAGCTGTAGACTTGAATTTATTCATTTGATCTGTTACATAAAAAGGAAATATTTATTTTTAAAAAATACATTTAGAAATGTAATAAAATACAGTAATTTTCTATAATAATTTACATTTTCTAGCCTTAATTTTAACCAGATTAATTGTACTATTGTTAAATGAAGGTAAAATGGAAAAACTACACAATTATTCATATTTATCAAATATGGATCTGATTAATGATTTTTTTTTTTAAAGTGTTTTCACAGTTGAAAAATGTCACAAAATATATTATGTACCAAACAAACTGGTTTAAAAATACAGAACAAATATTTATTTCTCTGTTAAATGTCCCTGAAAATAATCTGTAAATATATTTACACTGTAAAACTTGGATTTAACAGTTGAACTGGCAAAAAGACTAAAAATATTTTAGAAAGTTTGATAAATTTACAGTAAAAATACAGTAATTTTATATAATTGAAACACATTTACTAGTTTAAAAACAATAAGAAGCATTTTAACAGATACATAAAGATATTATGATGAAAACTGATTTATTTAATTTTTAAAAAAAATATATTTTTAGCCTTCATTTGGCTTTTAAATGTTTAATAAAGGTCTTTTATTTTCTATTTATTTATATTCATATACATATATATTTTATTCATATCACTTTTTTAAATAAAAAATGAAATATTTGTGAAATCACTAAAATTTACAGTAATTTTAAAAATCTTTCTACATATTAACATTTTACGGTTATTTACAGTTTTTAACTTTATTTTCATTTATATTCTCGGCCTCATTTTCAGATTTTACCGTTTTTGTCGTAGATTTTTTTTAAAATACAGAAAATCTTTTCTCTTGGCTACAGAGTTCATCTAACGGCTGTTTTCAGATCACTGGGACTCTCCGGCTCGTCTTCACGTCTCTCTGCTCATTTACATGCCGCCTTCGTCACTTTCTCTGAGAATCCGTCCTGTTTCCGCCCCGAGCTACGACTGCAGCGAGTGTTTTACACCCGGTCCTGTCCTGCCTTCAGCCTCTGCAGCTCCAATTAAATCAGCCTCTAAGTGTGCTTTTAATTCCGCACAATGGTGAAATAATTACACGTCTATTCATTCGGCGATCCGACCTGCGAGGCTGTGAAATCCTGCTAAACCTGCTGCAGCTCTGAGCTCACGTTCGGTCTCCTGACACACTGACTTCAAAGCCTTTCCTGGGAGCAGAGCTAACAGTATAATTAAATCCAGACACATGATAGCGGAGCGAGCGCTGCTAAATGGCCGTCTTATCTGCTCCGGCCTGACAAACTGTCAGCCGCTCCCCTCCGTTGGCACATAATAGGACGGTGCAGGAGATGACAACACAATGATGGGGAACAGCGAGGAGGTGGGAGCTCGGTTCTGGAGGATGTCAGCGGAGACAGCGAGCCCAGATGGATGGATGAAGTCCCGCTTTGTTCGCAGCAACAAACTCCCTCCAGGTTGGAGTTTTCCCTCCACGGCGGGGTCACAAAGCGGAGTAAAAATAAACCGGGCGGCCGGAAAGCGAGCGGCTGTTTAACGACGACGTCTTATCAGCAGAAGACGTAATTATTGTTCTGTCCACCGGCCTGACAGCTGCTCCGTCGCTAAAATTACATGATTACAGGCCGGCGCCGGTGTCGTGACTCCGACCACCGAGAGACGGTCGCAGGAGGAACCGATGTGGCTGCAGACGAGGCGAAGGCACCACGAAAACATGCAACAATCAAAATCACACACGACACAAAAACACCACAAAAGAAATCAACCAAACGTTCCCCCCAGACCTCACCAGAACCATCAGCTTCCCCTCCTACTTCTGTGCCCCCGTGTATCCTCCCGAACCCACCCAGAGCAAGATCCACTCGTGGGTTCTGTGTGGAGCGAGTCCCGGAGAACGTGGACGCTGCCAAAGAGCTGCTGCAGTACGGCCTGAAGGGAACCGACCTGGAGGCGCTGATCGCCATCGGAAACAGGGAGGACGGAGGCAGGTGAGATGACGGGAAGTAGCACCACGTTTATGAGGCAGTTGTTCAGGTCGCTCCATGAAAACCGATCAGAACTACTGACCGGACCTCCTCAGAGAGTCCAAGTCACC
>NW_007578170.1:144150-155755 GCF_000690725.1 Stegastes partitus
TTCAGTCAGATTTGGACTCAAACTTTTCTCGGCTTCATCAAAACCACTGAAGTTGTTCCACTGAACAACTTCAACGTCGTCGGTCTGCAGCTGCTGTCGGATCGTTCTGACCACAGCTGGACAGCTTCAGGCTGCAGCATTTCCAAATCGTCCAAACATGAATATTCAGAGCTGGTTTGAGAGGTTGAAGAGCAGCACGGCGACAACACGGCGTCCACAGCTGCAGCAGCAGCTCGTTAAACCCGCATGTTTTCTGCTTTCTTTGCTCTGTGACAGTAAACCGAGCATGTTTGGACAAAACAGGACATTTGAGGAAACTCTGATCCACAGTTTGATTTTAGTTTTTTGCCATTTTCTGACATTTCAGAGACCAAACACCCTGAAAATAACTGACATTGAAAATAATCACCAGTTGCAGATCCACAGTGAGCCGTCATCAAACCAAACTCCATTCAAAAAAGTTCACATTTAATCCAGACGGAGAACGTTTATGAATGAATCCTGTTTTTTGAGCTCTGATTTGGTCGCCTCCAGCAGATTTTAGAATCAGGATGAATTTCTGTCACTAATTACTTTTGAAAGAGACCAAACATCGGATGGATTTATCTAGTAAATAATAACCAGATTAATCCACAATTAAAATAATCATTAGTTGTAGCCTTTTTCTGAACCGTCGTCAAACCAAACTCCATTCAAAAAAGTTCAGATTTAATTCCAGACAGAGAACGTTTGTGAATAAATCCTGACTTTTAGCTCTGACTTGGTCGCCTCCAGCAGATTTTAGAGTCAGGGTGAATTTCTGTCTCAAATAGATTTCCTTTTATTGATTTTTAAAAAACTAAATATGCTGAATTCTGTGATTGCAGCTTCTATAATGTGAATATTTTCTGGTTTCTTTCCTCCTTTATGACGGAAAACTGAAGATCTTTGGACTCAACAAGACGTTTGAGGAAACTCTGATCCACATTTTACAGATTTTGTCCTCGACCATGAAAATAACCTTAAATGATTATTTTTCAAACCAAACTCCATTCAAAAAAGTTTAAATTTAATGCAGACGGAGAACGTTTGTGAATAAATCCAGATTTGTAGCTACGGTTTGGTCGCCTCCAGCAGATTTTTAGAATCGGGGTGAATTTCCGTCGTGTCTGAGACGCCGTTGGAGGTAAATTGCTGGTTGAAGCCCTGTTTGGTGTCATTTTTGTGAATTACAGATAAAAGCGTCTCGATATTTGTCTGAAATTGCACCGGTTTGTCCAAACGGCGCCGATTCAGCCGCCGGCGTTTCCTTCACGTCGTCTCTGAGAGAAGCAGCTCGAAGCGACTTTCTCTGCAGAACGAAGCTCGGAGGTGAATGAACTCTGACAGCCGCGGCTCGGTGTGGAATTAACACTTGACACCGACGCTTAGATCAAACTGAACAGAGACACAATCACAGCGTCGGACACCTAATGGAGTTTCTCATTAGAGGTGCCGGATCCTGCACTGTGACCGACACCAGCCGGCTTCAGTTAAAGATTTACAGCAGCAGCCGGAGCGTCGCCGGTTATGGAGCCGCCGGTGGATCGTCTCCGAGACCTCGGTTAATTATTCACGTTGGTCAATAATGAGCCGCAAATCAATTTTTAATTGTGTTTGTCTCCAGTATTAATTAGACAATCGATTGTGAGCACGTCTCTGAGACGGAGGCAGAGCTGCTGCTGCTGCTGCATGGCCTGACCAAACCCAGACGGCGTTTATCTGGGTTTTAATCAGGCAGGTGTGCAGCTACCTGGAGCCCATCAGAGCAGGTGTGAAGTGGGAACAGTTTGTGGGGAAACGAACCTTTAAACTGGAAGCATATGGACAGAAAGTCGTATTTTTGGTTGGAATAAACCCTTAAAACCGTAAGAATCTATAAATACTTAAACAGAAAGCATCATTTGGGTGAAATAAACCTTTAAATTCACAAGTACGTAGACAGATAGTAGTATTTTGGTTGGAATAAACCTTTAGAATTCCAAATATATGGACAGAGAGTAGCACTTTGGGTGAAATAAACATTCAAAACCATAAGAATCTGTAAATACTTGGACATGAAGCAGCATTTGGGTGAAAAAAACTTTCAGAATTTCAAGTATATGGACAGAAAGTAGTACTTTGGTTGGAATAAACCTTTGAATCTAAAAGTGTTTGGACAGAAAGTCGTATTTTTGGTTGGAATAAACACTTAAAACCATAAGAATCTATAAGTACTTAAACAGAAAGCGTCATTTGGGTGAAATAAACCTTTAAATTCACAAGTACGTAGACAGAGGGTAGTATTTTGGTTGGAATAAACCATCAGAATCCCAAATATATGGACAGAAAGTAGCACTTTGGGTGAAATAAACATTCAAAACCATAAGAATCTGTAAATACTTGGACAGAAAGCAGTATTTGGATGAAGAAAACCTTTAAATTCACAAGTACACAGACGGAAAGTAGAATTTTGGTTGAACTGAACCTTTAGAATTCCAAGTATGTGGACATAAAGTAGTACTTTGGTTGGAATAAACCTTTGAATCTAAAAGCGTTTGGACAGAAAGTCGTATTTCTGGTGGGAAAAAACAAACAAAAAAACTTTTAAACCATGAGTACATAGACGGAAAATAGTATTTTGAGTGAAATAAACCTTTAAAACTAAAAGTATTTTAACCGAAAACAGCAAATTGGGTCAAATAAAACTCTAAAATTCCAAGTACATGGACAGAAAGTAGCATTTTGAGTGAAATAAAGCTTTAAAACCAGAAGAATCTCTGTATAAATGGACAGAAAGCATCGTTTGGATAAAATAAACCCGAGATATTATGAATTCATGGGCCGAGAATCAATATGTTTGTTCAATATGTCAACAAAACGTTTTGAGTCATAATTACACGTCAAATTTCATAATGTAGTTTTACATTTTCTATGCAATCGTTTTACAAATGGACGTTTCTATCCTTTATTCAGACTAAACTCCTGCCTTCCTGACCTTACAGCTGTGGGGCTGTCCTGGCCGGCCCACTCTTCCTCCTCTCTGCTGCTTTTTTTTCTAATTTTACCTGCATTCCTTTGTCCCTCCATATCAAAGAGTCTTTTATTCCTTCATTGTATAATGCCTCTCACCTTCACAGGAGGGAGAATAATGTGCACCTGTCGAGCCCGTTTCACCGACGGCCGCCTGACAAAACACTAAATCCAAAGAAACAAACGCGCGCCGAGCGTGTAAAAATCCAAAAGCAATGGATTAAACTTTAGCGAAAACTTCAAAAAGCCAAAGCGAACCTCCGGGGACCCTGGTAGGAAATGTCAAGCGGCTTTTAAGGCACAAAGACAAGCCATTAAAGGAGTTGGCGTGACACGGCGTTTTAATATTCCATCTCCAACGCACCTTTGGAAATGTCAGCGCTGCTTTGAGGCCGGCGTGATGGAAAGGCAGCCGCTTGATTACAGTCATCATCCTTTCAGCGGCCGAGGCTCCAGAACGCATTCGGTAAAGGGAAAAATTACACTCGGAGACGCACACGTTCGCTTTTAGATGCTTCCTCCTAATCACATATTCACACACATCAGAGCAAACAGAAAGCCGTCCAGATATCACAGGTCTGATGTTCCTGCTTCCACGTCTGGCGTCGGACACGAGGAGCTTCGTGTTGCTGCAGCAGGAAACACAAAGCCTGTCTTTACTGATGATACGACTGTTTACTCTACAGGGGAGCCCGGCTTTCTAGCTAACAGACACTGGTACAAAAATAAAATAAAATTAAAAACAGTTTGGGTTGAAATAAAACTTTAAAGTCCACATGTATGGACAGCAGATGAAAAAAATCGCTAAAACCAAACGCACATGGACAGAACAGAGTATTTAATTAGAATAGACCTTAAAATATACAAGTAGGTGGACAGAAAGTAGCATCTGGGGCAAAATATACCTTTAAAATTCCAAGGATTTGAACAGAAAGTAAAATTTTTGGCGGAATAAACCTTTAAAACTGAAAATATGTGGCCATAGCGTTGTATTTTGGGTGGAATAAACCTTTAAAATTCCAAGTATCTGAACATAACGTTGCATTTTGGGTGGAATAACCAATTAAAACCATAAAATTCATGGACGGAGTTGTATTTTAGTTGCAATAAACCCTTAAAATTACAAGTGCACTTACAGAATGTAGTATTTCATTGGAATAGACCTTTAAAATTACAAGTGCATAGACAGAAAGTAGTATTTTTGGGGAAAATAAATCTTTAAAATTCCAAATATTTAAACAGAAAGTAAGAGATTTGGTGGAATAAACCTTTAAAACTGAAAATAAGTGGACATAACATTGTATTTTGGGTGGAATAAACCTTTAAAATCCCAAGTTCTTTCACTGAAAGGTGCATTTTAGGTGGAATAACCATTTAAAACCAGAAAATTCATTGACGGAGTTGTGTTTTGGTTGCAATAAACCTTTAAAATTACAAGTATGTGGACAGAAAGTAGAATTTGGGGCAAAATAAATCTTGAAAATTCCAAGCATTTGAACAGAAAGTAAGATTTTTGGTGGATTAAACCTTTAAAATCCCAAGGATTTGAACAATTAGTTGTATTGTGGGTGGAATACACCTTTAAAATTACAAGTACATGAACAGAAAATTACATTTTGAGGCAAAATACTATAAGATACCATAAATACTTGGACAGAAAGCAGTATTTTGGTTGGAATACGCCTTGAAAACTACAAGTATGTGGACAGAAAGTAGTATTTTTGGAGGAAATAAAATCGCAAGTATTTGAACAATTAGTTGTATTTTGGGTGAAATAAACATTTAAAACCATAAAATTTATGGACATTTTAGTTGCAATAAACCTTTAAAATTACAAGTATGTGGACAGAAAGTTGTATTTTGGGCGAAATATGCCTTTAAATTCCAAATATTTGAACAGAAAGTAAGATTTCTGGTGGAATAAACCCTGAAAACTAAAAGTATTTGGACAGAAAATAGCATATTGGATGAACTAAACCTTCAACATCCAAGTATTTTCCTTTACAATTGAATCAGATATATATATATATATATATATATATATATATAACATACTAACATGATTCAACCATAGTTATCGGTAATTTTATTCTTTTAACTTGTGTAAATATCATTTGTTAAACTTTAAAAAGCCCCAAAAACCACATTATGTAAAAATTAAGACCAGACACTGTGTTTGGATTAAAAATACTAATTTTCCAAAATATTTTTATTCCAGTTTTAAACTCTTTGAATCTCTTCGTCTATTTTTTACAAAAAAAAAAAAAGTTGTAAATTAATATTAAACCACCTTTCACTCGTCTTTCCTTCTCCGGTTTTGTTTCACATTTAAATTAAATTAAATTAACTCCTAACACCTCCTGCTGTAGATTAACGCACGTTCTCAGCTGCCAATTAACAGAATCGGCCTCTCTGATTGGTCGAGCTGCAGCCAATCAAAGGCTGTCAGTCTCAAACTATTAGAACTTTCTCACCTGTTTCTTTTTTTTTTTCTGATCCGAAGCCGGTTGGAAGCGAGAAAGAAAAACAAGAAGCAAGGTGTTGATTAAAAGTCGGCGCTCCTCCTCGGCTAATTAAGTCGACATCTGTGGCAGTTTGTGGACGTTTTAATTCACCCCGAACGTTTCTTCGCTCGCTAATGGACGACGGGAGCAGCGACTCTTTCTTCTGGGAGGATTATTGTCCTGATTACCGCTGATTGAGCCTCCGCCTCCCTCTTTACGCGCAATCAGCGCTGCAATGGACACGATAATGTAAAAGCTTTCTATCTATTTACTCGCCCCGTCTCACCGACTCGGCGCAGAAACAAGCCGCATTGTGTCGCGCTTTCCGGCGCTAATTTCACTGATTGGGCAAAACAAGACGGCGAGATGAAAGCAAACAGCAATCTGTGCCAATTTGTGGGAGCGGAGACGGAGTCGGAGGCTCGCCGAGGGATGGTGATCTCATTCTGGGACGCGAACCACTCGAGTCCTTTCAGCGTTTGTCGCTTTAATCTTTCAGATCGGCGGCGACCGTTTGGTGCTTCGGCCTCCGAGACCCTCGTTCGCTACGAGGCCGTCGGCCGCAAGAGAAGCACGAAGAGTCGATTCGTATAAAACCTGACGCGAGGAGGAGTTGGAATCACCACAGGAACATCATGAAGGGATGAAAAGTCACTGCTAAAGGATCAACGTAGGGTCAAAATTAGTGTGAAAACCGGCAGGAAAAGACAAAAATGATGAGATCAGAGTTCTACCATCAGCTTGTGAATATTAATTTGCTTTGTTGCCGTTTCCTCACAAGATCACCACAAAAAACACAACATCAGCATGAAAAGCTGCAAAAATCTCTAAAGAATGACAGCAACTCCCCACAAAACGACGAAAAACCGCCACAACAGAAGTTAAAATCACCACAAACATTTTGCAAACACGCATAAAAAGACGCAAAATCATGACAAAAAGGAATAAAATCAGCATCAAGAGCTGCTAAATCGCTGCATTGACCCGACATCAGCACAAAAACATGCAAACAGGCAGGAAAAGACGCAAAATTATGACAAAACGACACAAGATCACCACAAAAAGAGTCAAAATCAGCACAAAAACGTCACAAAAAGATGCAAAATCAGCACAAATGACATGAAAGATGATACATGATTTTAAGATTAAAGGTCGCAAATGTGAGATCTAAACTCAAAATTTGTAATAAAGCGTAAAAATTATGAAAACAAACGGCTCAAATTCTGGGATAAAAAGTCAAAACGTATGAAATATTGAGTCACAAGTATGAGAAGAAAAATCAGAATTAGAATTTAATACGAATGTTTGACAGAATCTGCTGCAAACACTTCTAATGAAATGAATTTTGTTTTTGTTTTTTTGGTCATTTTTAACGTAGAAAAAAGTGATTTTGATGAAATTTAATTAAAATTTTCCAACAGAGATGCACATTACTGGGGATGTGTTCAACGACTGTCGGAAAGAGGAAAATCTGAGCTTTTTTGGGGAGGTTTTAACAGTTTCTAGCTCATAAACTTTTGCCTTTTTTTATTTAATTCATAGAACGTACATTTTACATCATTTGCTCACTATGCTGCAGCGATTTAGCGCCAAGTCTGGATGAGCCGTCTGCAGAGAGCTTCGTCCTCCGGCTGCCAAAGTTAGAGGGTGAAGCAAAATTCGGCGTGAATGTTGATGAAAAAATTATAGAAACGGGGATGAACGGATCACGGCTTCCACAAAGTCACCGGATGCCGCAGTGGGCTGGCTGCAGTTGAGTCACGTCGAGCCTCATCAGCGCCGCGACCCCGCTAACAAGGACGCGGCGTTGTGCTGCTGCCGATCTCCGCGGCTCATTCCCCGCCAGATGGATATCTTTTAGTAATTAAGCTGATAAAAACTCCCACCGACACGAAGACACAAAGAGGCAGAGACGTGAGCCACATGCAGGCCATCACACAACAGGTGAGCCTTCTGGGAGCTCGAACGGCGCGATGCCGCTCACATCAGCATCAGCATCGTGCTTTTCTTAATTAGTCCAAAGCCTGACGTCAGCCTCCTCATTCTGGTTCACATCCAGCAGCTCCTCTCTCGTGTCCTTCTCTTCATTCGGTCCAGGATCGTCCTCCTACTCGCCGTGGTTTCCCTTCACTCCCCTCTCTGCTTCAGACGGCCTCCACCGCCACCACGGCTTCCAGTCTCTGCCTTCGTTCTCCCCTCACCCACCCGCTGGAGGTGAGAATCGATGATCCGTCCGGCGGCGGTTTGACACCAGCTCGCGGTGTGACGCATTAACGAACCCTCGAGGACGTCACGGCCTCGAAAACAGCAGCTGAGGGACACTCTGGCTGCTTCCAAACACTAGAACGATCAGAGCAGCAACACATGGATGTTTACCTAATAGTGTACAGATAAAAGCAGGTTTATATACAACAGGTTCCATCCACCTGTAAAGATCATGTTCATCGTGTCAGTCTTAAGTTTTCAACGACTCCAAGAGCTCTGAGTTTTCCACATTGGAATCATTGAAACATGAATCTTTGTCATGAAAAACCAATCAGATTTGTTAAGGTGAGGCCTTTAACCCCAAGAACACCAAACCTACCATCAAGCATGGAGGTGGCAGCATCATGCTCTGAACTGGAGCTTTACACAAAGTCAGTGGACCAATGAAGAAGGAGGATCACCTCCACGTTGTTCAGGAAAACCTCAAACCATCAGCAGAAGGTTGATCTTGGACACAGCTGGATGTTTTTGTTAATAACTTAAATTAGTTCGGGCAGACTGTGAGTCATTTTAGATAAAGTCTGAGTAATTTCAAACCATTTTCTGTCATTTTCGACAATTTTTAAGCAAATTTCTTTGTCTTTTTGGACCAGGTTTTAGAAAATTTGGACAAGTTTGGAGGTATTTTCGACATTTTATTGTCATTTTCGGTAGCTGATTTTGAACAAGTTGTACATTTGGACGGCTTTTGAGTCATACTGGACCAATTTTAAACTCCTCTGGACAATGTTGGAGTCACTTTTGGGTAATTTTGGAATAATTTTGGACAACCTTCTGTCATTTTTTGTTTGTGAAGAGTTTCCAATAACTTCTAACTTTCCGCAACAGAATGATTGAAGCACAACCGACCATCAAGCATGGAGGTGGCAGCATCATGCTCCGGGGCAGCAAATGGACCAATGAAGAAGGAGGATCACCTCCACGTTGTTCAAGAAAACCTCAAACCATCAGCAGAAGGTTGATCTTGGACACAGGTGGATGTTCCAACCAGACAATGAGCCCAAACACACATCAAAGTGGTGAAGAAATGGTTCCATCAGGCTGGAATGAAGGTTCTAGACTGGTCTCCCCAAAGTCCTGACTGGAACCATCCAGAACCTGTGGACTGATGAAGAAACAAGTCTGAGTCAGAAAGACGACAAGTTTAGTTGAACTGCAGCGATTCTGTCCAGAGAAGTCAGAGATGGACCAGAAGCTGGTGGATGGAGACCAGAAGAACCCGACTGAGGAGGACATGGACGTTCAACCAGATATCACAAGTACTGTATGTTTGTTATTGATCCAGAAGAGCTTTATTGAATCTATGAAAGAACCAAAATACATGTTCCAATGATTCCATCAGAGCATGATGCTGCCACCTCCATGCTTGATGGTAGGTTTGGTGTTCTTGGGGTTCAAGGCCTCACCTTCTCTCCTCCAGACAGTGTTTGTTCCATCTGACCAGAACTTTCCTCCAGAAGGCCTTTTCTTTGTCCATGTGACCAGCAGCAGTCTTCAGTGGAGCTTTAAGGTTCTGGAGGAAGAACTTCCTTCTCCATCAGCCTCTCAGCTCATGTTGATGTCAGACCCTGTGGACGCTGACAGCTGTGATCCAGACGTGAAGGTTTGTCACAAAATCAATCCTGTATTCTGGTTCTTTCATAGATTTATTAAAGCTCTTATGGAGAGATGTTAAAAATCTGCTGGATGATAAATAAACAAACAGAAACGTTCCTATCTGGTCCAACGTCCGTCCGTGTCAGCACGTATAGACGCCGGTCTGTATGTTTTTGACCACCCTGCTCACAGATGGATGTCAGAGTGTTGCCATGGCTACGGCAGTCCTCTCCATCCACCACAAGGACGGTCAAACACCTGCAGGGAGATCAGCAGGTATCCTATAGTGTATATAATGTGTATATATGTGTGTGTGTGGAGGGGGGAGGGGGGTGAGGAGGCAGCGGTGGGGGGGCAGGCCGAGGACGAGCCCGGTCCTCTGGAGGCTCTCGTGTTTCGGCGCCGTGCTGTTGTTTACCCCGGCAGCAGCTCTTATCATCATCAAAGCCTGTAAGTGACGCTCTCCAAACGAAGCCGCCGTCCTCCTCTTCAGCCTCCTCCATCGCCATGGTAACGATGGCCTCTTCCTGCTCCCGTCCCTCAGAAACACCTGTTGTCCCCGACTCGTTATCCGGCTCTTTATCTTACTGAAGCTTCACCTTCGTGCCGTGAATATTTCCAGAGCTGCAGCTGCGGATCCAAACTTTTTAAAATTTGTTTCGTTACTTGTGAGATGAAATCAGGAAAAAAAAAAAAAAAAGAGCATGAAAAGCTGCTCAGGCCCCAAAAACATGCAAAATCATGACAAAAAAATCAACCAAAGTCCCCCAAACCTGCTCAGAACCTCCTGGATCTCCATCTACAGTAACTTTCATTTACTTCTTGAAGCCAGAGTTCTACCTTCAGACTGTGGGTCCAAGCTTTTAATGTGCTTCGTTCCCATTTCCACACTAGATCACCACAGACGGGTTGAAATCACCACAAAAACAAAATCAACAAAATCACTGCAACATGACAACCACTCACCACTAAAGGATGAAAAACCACCACAGAGTCAAATCACCACAAACATTTTGTAAAGACAACATGAAGAGATGCAAAATCATGAATAAAAAGACTCAAAATCACCACAAAAACACACAAAATCAGCACAAAAAGCTACAAAAAAAAATCAGAAACTCACCACGAAAGGATGGAAAACCTCCACAGAGTCAAATCACCACAAATGTTTTGTAAACACTCATGAAGAGATGCAAAATCAGCACAAAAAGCTGCTAAATCACTGCAAACAGGCTCAAAATCAGCACAAAAAGACACAAAATCATGAGATCAAGATGCAAAATCACTACAAAAAATAAAAAATAAAATCAACAAAATCCGTCCTCCTCAGAGCATCTGGTTCTGTATCTGCAGCACCTTTATCTACTGACCAGAGTTCTACCTTCAGACTGTGAATGTTCCAGAGTTCCAGCAGTGGGTTCAAACTTTTTAATGTGTTTTGTTCCCGTTTCCTCACAAGATCACCACAGAATGGTTGAAATCACCACAAAAACAAACAAAATCAGCCTGAAAAGCTGCTAAATCACCGCAAACAGACTCAAAATCAGCACAACGACATGCAAACAGGCACAAAAAGACTCAAAATCATGACAAAAAGACACAAAATCACCACAAATGAGGTGAGATCATCTAAAACACTTTAGTTTTTAAAAGATAAAATCACAAAGAGAAGCTGAAACATCTCAACAGAGATCATCTGAATCCGACCCAGTTCCTCCCAAACCTCCTGGTTCTGGATCTTCACGTCACTCTGAACACATTCAGGTTCATTTTGGAGAAACCCTGAATTATACTTGACTTTAAATCACTTTTGACATTTTTAAATAAAGTTTTGGAGAAAAATGTTGAGACGTGATGATTTTTTGGGGGATATTTTGGCAAAAATATTGAAGCATTTAGAGATATTTTGAACATTTTCTGGACAAATTTTTACATTTTTTTTGGACAGAGTTGGGATCCATGTCCTCTGTCAGCAGCGTCAGTATTATGGGATGTCTCATAGTGGTCACAGTCAGACTGCAGCAGTTTAACGTCTATGACATAGAGTCATAGAAACAATCACTGGTATCCTGGATGTGTTTCTGGTTTCTGATCAGAGGAAACTTCAAACTGAACCAAGAAGACGAGACTCCATGTTCTGCTTTCTGATGCTTCATTTCCTTCATTTTGTTATTTAGCTGCTTTTTTGAGCATTTAAACATCTGAAAATG
>NW_007578170.1:156485-157782 GCF_000690725.1 Stegastes partitus
TTTTGGTAAATTTCAGATGTCATCCAGCTGCTGTTTTAAACAAACACAACTTTGGTTTAACTCCTTTGCTTTTAAATGTGCCTCATAAATAAATGTGACTTTTTTTTTTTAACTCGTTCAGTTGTTTTGTTGTTTGATGAAAAGCTGAACGAAGCTCCAGTGAAACCCTCTGCATCACGTGAGCGTCTGTTTGGTCTGAAGTGGAATGAAATCGGGCCTCGGGACGTTTTCTCGGCTCACGTTTGTCCTGAATATTTAATGTCACAGAGAAATAAAACCTGTTTAATGTCTGGCTGGAGGTAAAACTCCCAAACAAAGAGCTGGAAACGTCTTTCCTCTTTATTTAATGTCTCTGATTCTGCAGGAAGCTCTTCAGAAAATCATCAGAACATGTTGATTGTTCGGTTTAAGCGTCGATGTCGAGTGTTGAGTCCACACCAAGCTCCGGCTGCCGGAGGTCGTTCACCTCCGGCTGCCGGAGGTCGTTGACCTCCCACTTCTGTTCTGCAGCATCGAGCTGCTTCTCAGAGACGACGGGAAGGAAACGCTGAATCGTTCTGGAGACTCTGACAAATACGAGAGATTTTTATCTGTGATTCACGAGAGCGATCACAAAACACGGCTGCAGACGATGACTGTAGCTGTAAAGGGTCAGAACATGTGGATCAGAGTTTCCTTAAATGTCCTGTTTGGTCCAAAAATATTCAGTTTACTGTCACAGAGGAAAGAAAGCAGGAAATATTCACAGTGAAGGAGCTGAAATCAGAGAATTTAGACAATTTAAACAAACAGACTAATTTATTTTTTTAATCGCTGATTAATTTAACAAACGTTAAATCCATTAGCTATGATATGTGGTTGATTTTATTGCAATATTTTATTTTCATTTGTTCTATTTCTTCACATTTGTGATATTAATTTGCTCAGTATTACTTCTGACTCTCTCTATTCCAGCCTGGCTTTAGTTCATTCAGGTGTATTTTGTGCATCACATCCTGCTGTTCTCGACAAACCAACACATTTATCCTCATCTTATGAAATCCTGTTTTTTTTTTTTTTTAGCAATATTTGGCAAAAAAAATCATTTCCTTTCAAGTCTGATCTGATCTTGTCTGTTTTTTCTGCTGATGTTTACAAAGTTTGAATGCAAGAACCTGTGACACTGGAAATGTTCTGGTTCCTGAAAATCTGGCCTCACGTCACCTCTGATTTTATTTCTATTATTATAATAGACAAGGGGGACATTTATTTATAAAAACAAAATTGTAGTAAAGTATAAATATATTTTTTTTAAATT
>NW_007578170.1:160648-163917 GCF_000690725.1 Stegastes partitus
TGTTTTTTAAAACTGAACTCTAAAAGTTTTTTCGGTGTTTTTCTCTCTGAGCTTCAGGATGAACAGAGGTTTTCTGTCTTCTGAGCAGCTTTCAGTGTTTATTTATGAAGTCTTCAGTCGATCAAATCAAATCAAACCAACATGAAGCAGATCGGCTGCATTTTAAACTTTTTATAAATCACAACTGAAGACGTTTTTCTTCCAAACTTTATTCCTTATTTGTTGCTTTAATGTTTAAATATTTCATATTTCTGTCATCAGGCGGTTTTGCAGGATCAAATCATAACGACAGCGATCACGATTAAACTCATTAAACATCTGGATTTATATCTAACGAAGAGTTTTGTGAGCTGTGAGGGTTTGATCCTGTCTGACCCACAGAATCTCAATCAGAACCACGTCTGGACCTGTTTGGTTCTTCAGCAGCTAAAAGATAAAACATGAAGGATTTAAAGGTGAAGTCCAGCTGATCCCAGACCAGCTGTCGGGTTGTTCGACTGAATTATTAGAAATTTATCTGGTAGAATCTCAGACTTGTGTTTTCCAACACGACCTCGAACTAAAAACAGAATCTGTGCTTTTCCTTTTCTCTGTGACTTTCCTGCATTATTCAGAGAAAACTCTAATAAATCAGATGTTTGATTCTTTTTTTACATCTAATCTCACCAGAACCAGAATAAAACCAGCGAGTGTCTGAATCAACAGTAAAACTTCTTTCATTTAAGCTCCAATAATTCAAAGCACCTGCTTAATTCAACCTGTTTTTAGACCCCGACGGCGTCAAAAAATAACTCGTATTAATCCACGTTTTATTTCATTCTGGGACATTTCCATCAGATCTGGGCGGCTTCAGGAGGTCCGTCGATGCTTCCTGTTGCAGGATTTGGACCCGAAATCGTGTGAAATCTTAATAACAGACATTTTAAAACACATTTGAAAACAAATAAGTGACACAGATGTTGGCGGACTTGAACGTTCATGTGTTTCCTCCAATTAAAACCACATCGAGTGATTTTCTGCTCAACCAGAACCAAGCAGCCGTTTGGTTTTGACTCGACAGTTTGGGTCGGACGCCGCCGCCGTCCTGGAACAAGTAAAAACCGTAATTATAATACTGTGAATGTGTTCATTATGGGATGGATCCTGTCTGATGCATTCATGTGTTCATTATGGGATGGATCCAGTCTGACGTATTCATTATGGGATGGATCCAGTCTGATGTGTTTATTATGGGATGGATCCTGTGACTGAACTTCAAACCAACACTGAAGAAACAATAAAAACAGCTGCAGCTCTTCACATTTTATTTATTTCAGATTTTATTTATTTCAGGTGTTAAAGTCAGAACAGTTTGTTTTAGTGAAACGTGTCTACTCTTCATCATCATCATCATCATCATCACCATTATCAGCAGCTGCACAACTCGTTAATTTGACTTAATTAGAGGTTATTAGCAGGAAGCAAAAACCGTCACATCTGGATTCACGTGTTCACGAGCAGCAGATGTTTCTGTTTTAACCCTCTGAACCCCGACGAAGAGCTTCAGACGCTCGTTTGATAAAATCCTGCAGCTCAGAACCACACGAAGGACGAGACAGAACTCAGAACGACGGAAACCAGAGAGAAGAGAAACTAAAGGAGGATTTATTGGATTAACCGTTGAACAGAAACTGAAGCAAACAGGAGCCGACAGATGTTACCGACAGAAACCTGGAGGCTCCTCATGTTTCATATCTGCAGGTTGATTAGTTTCCGTGTCGCTTTGCTCGTCAGTAACAGTTTTATTTTTATCTTTAACAGAATCTGGTTCGAGCTAATCACATATTTTAGGTGACTTTTTGCAGAATAAAGTGATTTTGAAAGTCAAGTTTGAATTTTAAGCTCAGATTTGATTAAACTTCTGAAGATTCTTTGACCTTATGCAGGTTTTTGGTGATAAAATCTTCTATTTTTGATTCTGTTTAAGGAGAAAAAATGCCGTTCAAATCAAAAACAAACCAGGAAGTCGTCAGAAATATGTTTTGTTTAGCCGTCCAGTGAGACAAGCGTCTACAAAAACTGAAAACATTGACACTGTCAGCCCGAGGATGACAGGATGTTTTAAAGCAAATTATTTATTTCTGTAGAATTTTTAGAAACACTTAGCAGAATTTAGTGCTTTTGATAAAATATCCTCATTTCAAGCTTAAATCTGATTGTATTTCCTGAATAAACAAACATTTATCGGCTGTCAGGAAGCTGAAAGTCCGACGTCGCTTCTGTCATTTTGGGGATTTTGCTAAAAAGAAAATTTCACTCGAGAGTCAAAATAATCAAAAACATGTTTTTTTCTTTAACAAGACAAACGAGGAGATGATTGAAATGTTTTGACTGGAACCTTTTTAACGATTTATTTTTGGAGAATTTTTGAATCAGACCCAAAAGAAAGAAGTTGTTGTTAAAGAAGAATCTGAATTCTGGTTCATTTAGTCAACAGGACGTCACAAAAGCAGCTCAAGGTCCAACAGAGACGTAGAAACCTGACGTTTCTGTCTGTGTTTCAGACCTCAGATGAGATATTTTGGTGTTCTGAGAGTTTAACTAATAAAAACATGAAGGTTTGGCTCCTTAACGAGACAGTCTGATCCACTAACGGGCGTCGGCGCTACGAGGGCAGAATTTCTCAGTTTTTACAGAATCTGGTTTGAAACTATCACAAAAACCAGAACGTTGGATCATAAAGGTCCATCAGAACCCTAACAATCCAACAGTTCTTTGTGTTTTTAAGGTTTCTGGCTGATTCATGCAGGACTTCTGGTGGTTTTTAGGTTCAGAGGGTTAAAAGCTGGTTTCAGATCTGAGCTTAGAAGTGCCTCCTTCACATGTTGACTCTGACTCCTCGTCCTCCTGCAGCTGCTTCCTTCACAGCCACTTCTTGAGGACGGCCAGCGCCGAGGTGAAGGTGGTGAGTCCTGGGTGGGCTCCCCGGTGGGCCAGCAGCAGCGACCCGGCCTCGGCCCGGTGTCCGGCCTCCGCCAGCCGGGCCGCCGCCGCCTCCACGTCCCAGCCGCCGTCCTGCTGGTGCTGCAGCAGGTGGAGGCTGAGCGGCGGGTAGAGCGGCGACGCCACGCAGCCCACCAGCAGCCCGGCATCCAGCAGCAGCGACAGCAGCTCGCCGTCGCAGCGAGACGCCGAGTCCTGCAGGAGACAAGAGGAAGAAGAGTTTAGAGAACCAGCAGGAGGAGGAACCGCCTCAGCTCGTCCTGCAGAGAAGAACAACCAGAACCAAC
>NW_007578170.1:164774-170371 GCF_000690725.1 Stegastes partitus
GCTCCAGAAACACCTCTGAGCCACGAACAAGCTTCATGTGACGTTTGAATCCACCTCCTGCCTCAGAACATCCAGAAACGAGACGTACATTCAGAGTGTGAGGGTCGGAGGTCGACTCCGAGTCAGTCCGGCTGTTCCTCCATCAGCGAGCTCAACTAACTGAAATCAGCTTGTAGACCAGAACCGGTCGGTGGTTCTGGTCTACGAGCTGATTTCAGTTATTTACAGTTTTTACCTGTTTTTCTTTTTCCTTTCCAGTCAAACTGTTTTTATGTGATTTCAGTAAATATTTAATTTAACAAAACAGTGAGAAATAGTTTTTAAAATTACATTCAAACGTGTTAAAAATTATACATTTGTCCACATTAAACCATTTTTTGACAGATTTTTGGCACCTTTGCTGACAGACTTTCACCCTTTTATAGAATCTGTTTTCCAGCTGACGTGATGGAGCTCCAGGTCGTCTCAGAAACGTCTCTGAAACGTCTCTGAAACGTCTCCAGATAGAACCACAAAACTGGTCTTTTCCTCCGAGTAACGAGAGACGATCTGATTTAAATCCTCTACAAGCTCACGGCTGGCAGCAGAGAGGTGAGGAGTCACGCCTGGCTGGACGCTCGCTTCGTTTCAGGGTTTCCTCCGAGAGACGAGTCCAGAAGAAGAAGAAGAGCAGCTGAGGTCGGCGGCTGGAGGAAAGTTTAGGATGACGCAGGAACATCCATCTTTCAGACTCCGGCTGCTCAGAAACCAGCAGCTCGACTTCAGAACTCCTGCAAACGTCCCACCAGAGGCCCAGAACAAATGCTCCACAAGTTTCTGACCTATTTTACAGCTCGGCGTCCTGGAAGACGGTTTAAATAAATCACAGAAGAAGAAGAAGAAGAAGGAGCTGAAGGAGAGATGTGAAGATGTGATCTGACGGATTATCAAGAAGGTTTTTCTGACAAACTGGAGAAAAAGTCCAACGAGAAACAAAACACATGACGACAGTTTAAACCCACGTTTATCGTCAGTGTCAGTGTTTTAACAGGAAAAGTCAGGAACTGGACTTTTATTGTGGAAAGTTGTGCATGAGGTTGTGATTTTTAATTATTTAGCATCATTCACGGCGTCTTCGCTGCTGAGACGTTCCTGCAGTGCCTCACTGAACTGCTTCCTCCTGATACTTCTGACCAGAAACGTCCATTAAACCCAACAAATGAACCCCAATCAGCAGCAGAACTGATTTTCTATTTTTATTCTCAGTTATTGTCGTTGTGGCTGAAACCTCGTTGGGTTCACGCAGGAAGAAAAAAAAACAAATAAACGCAGCCGGACAACGTTCATGATCACGTTTGGTTGGATTCGTCCTTTGAGAAACTTGACTCCTTCTCTCCACGGTGGTTTTATTTTATGTTTCCATCCTGTGGTTGTTGTTGTTTTTGTTGTTGTTATGAACACTGTCGTCTGTTTCCATCGTCCAGTTCATGTCTTAGATTTTATTTAACACCTTTATTCTCTTTTTAAAATAAATCTACTAATTTATTTCCTGAAAAATGACCAAAAACTGACGACAAAGATGCAGAAAATGACTAAAGAAGGATCCAACCTGACGACAGGAGACAGAATGAGAGAAAAAAGAGGCCCAAAACAGAAATAAATATAATTATTACAAAATAAAACGTGTCGTAATGCCATTAAATATGTCTTTACACGATAAAATAGATCCTAAATACGTCTACAGTTCATAAAATAAGTCTAAAATACTATAAAATTGATTCATTTTGAAAATCTTTTACCGTGTTTCACTTTATTTCTGCGCTTTCAAAATAAAGTTATTATTATTATTGAGTCTGTATGACTTTATGTGACAGAAATCTCTGCAATTTAATGTAATTTTTGACCATTTAACACAAAAACAATATTCATGATGTCGACAAAAAAAACACACCAGAAAAAAAAGTGGTTTAAAAAAAAGGCTCTTTTTTTAGTTTTTATTTTGAAGTGGTGATTTAATTCAGCTCCGGATAAACATCAAAACGTCCTTTTGACCATAAAACTACTGATTAGACTCAAGAATAAAACAACATGTATTGCATTAGTTTTGTTAAAATCTCTTTCTGCATTCATTTATATTCATTTTGAATCTGTTTTTACTGATTCGGGTCTTTTTGTTGTTGTTTTGTGTCTTTTTTCAGCCTTTTTAAATCTTGTAATCTTTGTTTTTTGTCTTTTTGCCTTCAGTCAGGACGTGTTTGTGTCCATCGTGCATCTCTTTGTGTTCGGTTTTGTCCCTCTGTCACCGTTTTGTGGCTCTTTGTGTTCGTCTGGAGTCGTTTTGTGCGTCTGTGTCGTTGGTTTGCATCAGTTTAGCCTCTGATGACAACTTCTGAGGATTTAATCTTTGCTCTGCAAATTTTAAATGACTTGATAATTGGCAGAATAAACCCAAGTCTCTAAACACTATTATTATTATTATTATTATTATTATTATAATACTAACGATGTTCAGGTTCAGGAGGACACAGACTTGCTGTTTCCGTGCACAGACGTCATATCGACACACAAATTCTCTTTTTCTGTTTTATAGAAACTGGAGCTCAGGAACTCGTGCACGCCGCCGTGCACGCTCCTCCCAGGCTATTACAGTCTGACGGCACATTTGAGTGTGGAGTCGGTGGGATTGACAGCCGAGCTGAAAATAGACGTGACGACGGAGGGATGGAGGAGAATGTTGAAATCAGAGCAGAGCTGATAACTTTACAGTCGGTCCAGTGTTTCAGGCAGGTCTACAGAGCCGAGAGGAAGAGTTCACGTCAACCAAACCGCCTCTACCATCCTCCGTTTATAGTAGAGCTGCAATTAACGGCTGAATTATGTGTTAAATTCTCTCACATTCATCAATTAAAGACGCAAAACTGACTGAAATAGACGCAAAATGAACACGAGCAGAAGCAAAACCAACACAAAGAAAAATAAAATGACCTCAAACAAACACAAAGAGCCAGAAAACAGCAGCAAAGACACACAAAGTGACAAGAAAAGAAATAAATGTACAACAGAGACGCAAAGTGAACACAAACAGAAACTGATTTAATACAAGCAGTGACAAAAATCACACAGCAGGACAGGAATAGATGCAACGTAGCTGCAAAGATGCACAAAACAACCACAAAGAGACTTCAGAGAATCAGTCAAAAAAAAGATGGAAAACGAACATAAATAAAAGTAAATTGACCACAAAGAGACAGTAAATGTCCAGAAAAAGATTAGAGTGGAACAAAGGAGACACAAAAACAACAGAAACACGTGAAAAACCATCACAGACAGACAAGAAATAACTAGAAACAGACACCAAGGAGACACAAAATGACCACAGACGGATGCTAATTCAATACAAACAGAGATAGAACCACACATAAAGGATTATTAGATCCAAAGTGGCTGCAAAGTGACACAAAACAACCACAAAAAGACTGAAAAAGAGACCTAAAATAAACACAAATGAATGTAAAATAACCAGAGAGAGATAAAAAGTGACTAAAACAGATGCAAACTGAACACAGCAGATTAAACCACTGCTTCAACACACATTCATAGATCCAAAACTCCCACAAAGAGACACAAAACATTTAAAAATAGACGCAAAATAAACAAAAGCACGACACAAAATGACCACAAAGACACAAAAAACACACAAACAAATACGAAAAAGATGCAAAATGAGAAAAATGACCAGAAAACTGGATTCAAAGATGCTGACGATGACTAAAGAGAGATTCAACCTGACTGAAGGAGACACAGAACGAACAAACCACGAGGCGCAAAACGGCCGCAAACAGAAAGAACAGCACTTTAAAAAGGAAAACATGTTTTAATGCCATAAAACACGTCTTTACACTAAAAAACACGTCTAAAATACGTCTAAAAGCTCTAAAATAAAGAATAAAATACGTCTGTGATACGTCTTAGAGCTATAAAATATGTCTAAAACATGTTTTAACGCTATAAAATACGTCTAAAATACATGTTAGGACTATGAAATACGTCTAAAATACGTCTTAATGCTACAAAATACGTCTTAGCGCTATAAAACACATCAAAAATATGTCTCAACTTAACAAAACATATCTCAAATTAGTCTAAACTGCATAAAATATGTCTAAGATACATTTTAACGCAATAAAATGCGTCTTAACACTATAAATTAATCTAAGATATGTCTTGAGGCCATAAAATACATCTTAAAATATGTCTGAAACTCCATCTAACATACGTCTCAGCTATAAAATGTCTAAATTACATCCTAACGCTATAAAATACATCTAAAGTACGTTTTAATGCCATAAAATCCACCTAAAATACATCCTAAAGCTATAAAATACTTCCCAACTTAATAAAATCCATTAAAACGCGTCTAAACTTCATAAAATAAGTCCTAACACTATAAAAGGAATCTGTTTCCTCCCGTCTGTCTTTCTCCAGTGACTCCGTGACGGTCGATACCGTCGGTTATCGGTTGAACTCTTCTTTTCCTGCTGCATTGTGGGAAACCCTCTACAGAAGCTGTACCGTATCTGAACATCAGACAGACTGTCGGCGTTCGGCGGCTTCTGACCAGGTGTTCAGGAAGAAACGATGTTCGGCTGCTTGAACCAAAGCTCAGTGAGACCAGAACTCTCCGTCCTGATGCCACCTCCTCATCCTGATGCTTCTCTGCTCTATCAGCTCTTCACCTCCCCGTGTTCCCGACCTGCTCCTCCCTCCCTCATCCAACCGACCGTCCACATACAGCTCTGACCCATAACACACATCCGGCCTCCTCTTATTATTTAAATCTGTGCCGACATCGCCTCCTGCTTCCATCCCTCGTCCTCTTCTGACGGCCGAACACGATCCGAAGCAGCAGAAGAAGAAACGAACCCGAGACTAAAGCGAGTCGTGATGCACACGAGCAAACAGAGTCGTGAACAAACAGCGAGTTAAAAACAGGCCACTTCAAGGAGCAATTAGGCTTCAGTCTGCACGGATCAGGTGTTGGTTTGGTTTGATTCAGGCTGAAAGCAGGAAACAGGCGGCTGCAGAGTTCAGTCATCGGCTGCTCAGGACAGAGAAGTCCTGTCAAATGATTCAGCTGAAGTTTGAGAATTTCTGTATTTTCACCCTAAAAAACCTGTAAAGACATTTAAAGGTTCAGCATCTGCAGAGATCAAACTCCAACAGCCGTGAAACGAGGTGACAACACAGAGCTGGAGTTTTATTTCTGGAGATGNAAGCTTTTAAAAGTATTTCTCTGCTGTTTTTGTCAACAGATAGTTTGGAACCCGATGGTGGCTCAGTTTTCAAGATTCAAGATTCAAGATTCAAGGTTCAAGATTCAAGATACTAGACTCAAGGCCTTTACTGGTCACAAACACACTATACACAGTAGAACACACAGTGAAATGTATTTATGTATCTGTTAGAGATGAATGGGTAAATGATGGATGGATGGATGCTAGATAGATGGATGGATGCTAGATAGATGGATGGATGGATGGATGGATGGATGGATGGATGGATGGATGCTAGATACATAGATGGATGCTAGATAGATGGATGGAAGGAAGGATGGATGG
>NW_007578170.1:171196-174488 GCF_000690725.1 Stegastes partitus
CCTGATGATTACAGTGGAGTTAATGGGCAGCACTTTCCTGCCAAAGATCAACTGGAATGACAACAAAGACGCACAAAATGATCATAAAGAGTGACAAAATGACAACAAAGTTACACAAAATGACAACAGAGACACACAACGAAACACAAAACAGCCACAAAGAGACACAAAATGATCACAAAAAGACAATAAACGACAACATAGAGACAAAAAATGACCACAAAGAACTACAAATGACCATGAAGAGACACAAAATGACAACAAACTCACACAAAACAACAACTAAGTGACACAAAATGACAATGGAGACACAAAATGTCCACAAAGTTTCACAAAATGACCACAAAAAGATGCAATATGACAACAAAGAGACACTAAATGACACAAATATCAGCACCAGGAAACACAAAACAACCACAGAAACGCACAAAATTACCCCTCAGAGACTTTAAATCACAACAAAGTTACACAAAATGGCAACCAAGAGACACAAAAAGACACAAAATCAGCACCAAGAAACACAAAACAGCATAAAAAGACACACAGTGACCATAACATCAACACTAGGAAATGTAAAACAGCAGAAAGACACAAAATTACCCCTCAGAGACTGAAATTGAAAACAAAGTTACACAAAGTGACAACGGAGACACACAAAATGGACACCAAGAGACACAAAATGGCAACACAGACACAAAACAACCACAAAGACACACAAAATTACTCCTCAGAGACTGAAAATGACAACAGAGTAACACAAAATGACCACAAAAAGACATAAACTGAGAACATAGACACACAATGAGCACCCGGAGACACAAAACGACAACAGATAGACACAAAATGAGCACCCGGAGACACAAAACGACAACAGAGACACACCAAATGACACAAAATGAGCACCAAGAGACACAAAACGGAAACACAAAGACACAAAACAACCACAAAGACACATAAAATTACTCCTCAGAGACTTAAAACGACAACAGAGACACACAAAATGCCACACAACGAGCACCAGGAGCCCCCAAACGACCACAGTGAGGCTCAAAGCACCACCAGAGTTACACCACACGNCCAGAGAAACCAACAGACGTGTCACTTTATTCCACAAAAAAAATCATCAAAAATAAGTCCTTTGGTTAAATCAGATTCTGTTAATAACAAAAAAATCTGTGTTTTTTGGTGCAATCGTGAAGCCATGGATGACTCAGCTGTGACCAACAGTAAATAAATAAAAAATAATATTCAGTAGGTAAAATGATGGTTATTTATCTGTCTGCAGGTTGAACCTTAAGTCAAAATAAAACAGTCGCATGAGAATAATAAATAAAATTCACCAGAAATAAGTCCTTTGGTCAAACTAGATTCTGTAAAAAATAAATAATTCTGTGTTTTTTGGTGCAACCGTGAAGCCATGAATGACTCAGCTGTGACCAATAGTTAATAAATTAAAATTAATATTCAGTGTGTTAAATCACTGATATCTGTCTGTCGGCTGACCCTTAAGTCATAATAAAACAGCCGCATGAGAATATAAATAAAATTCACCAGAAATAAGTCCTTTGGTAAAATTAGAGGATGTAAAAAATAAATAATTCTGTGTTTTTTGGTGCAACCGTGAAGCCATGAATGACTCAGCTGTGACCAACAGGTAATAAATAAAAATTAATATTCAGAGGGTAAAATGATGGTTATTTATCTGTCTGCAGGTTGAACCTTAAGTCAAAAATAAAACAGCCGCATGAGAATAATAAATAAAATTCACCAGAAATCAGTCCTTTGGTCAGATTAGATTCTGTAAAAAATAAATAATTCTGTGTTTTCTGGTGCAACCGTGAAGCCATGAATGACTCAGCTGTGACCAACAGGTAATAAATAAAAAAAACAACATTCAGCAGGTTAAATGGCATTTCCTCCGTCTGTCTGCAGGCTGAACCCTGTCAGACGTCGACTGAGTTACGGCAGATTTCTGTACATGTGAAATGATGAATAATAAATCAGCCACATAAGAGCAACAGGAAGCTCCCACCAAGGCTGCAAACACAAACAAATCACTTTATTCTACAAAAATTCACCCAAAATAAGTCCTTTGCTCAAACCAGATTCTGTTAATAACAAAAAATTCTGAGTTTTGTTTGTGTAACCGTGAAGCCGTGAGTGACTCTGCTGAGACAAACAACAAATAAACAGAANTTGTAGGTGCGTCATCAAACCAAACTCCATTCAAAAAAGTTCAAATTTAAGCCCAGAAGGAGAACGTTCATAAATTAAGCCTGATTTCTGCAGCATGTGGAGCCTCCGTGTTCTCCAGCGTTGGTAAAACCTGAGGAACATGTTGGGCGTGTTGACTAAAGGTTTTTTCTTTTTTGTATTTTCATTTAATAATCAAAGAAATGCACCCTTTGGTTTTTCCTTTTCTGCTGATGTGTGTCATTCTAACTTTGGCAAATTTCCTGTTTAGTAAAAATTACAAATATCTCGTCAAAATAACCCAAAAGTCTGTAAAAATAAATACTGGAACTAATCAGTGTTTTTAATATATATAAAACGGATAAAGATATAATAGTTTTAGTCGTGTTTACTGTTATTTTACGGTGTTTGTAACTGAAGACATCTGAGCTCTCTCCCCCTCCTCAGTGCTGCTCTTTAAAGCTGCTGCTGGACTTCAGAGGGTCACCTGACATAAAACCATAAAACCATCCACACACAGTATTTACCTGAGCGGGCAGCTTGTGCTTGGTGCCGTACAGCGACCTCACCATGGCGACGACCTGCTGACCCAGATCCACCTCCGACCCCTGGCAGCGGGTCAGCAGGGCCAAGGCGAGCAGCACCCAGGGGTTACGCTCCGACGCCGCCCTGCAGGCCGAGACAGAGGATGTTAATGAGCTTCTGGTACATGAGAGGCAGAAAACACAGAGCACAGGAACAAACCGCCGTCTCTCAGCGTCTGTCTGCAGCTCCATGAATAATAAATGAGACGCATCAGAGCGACGGCTTCGGCTTCTGCTCGTACCGCTGCAGAGGAACCACATCAAGAGGTTTGCAGATGAACTGATGAAACGTGACGGCGGAGAGGACGAGGATGGAGCCACGCTTGACCACGGTGCTCCCACGGTTAATATCAAACGCCCGCAGGCTCAAGAACAGACGTCATTCTGCTCATACGTCCGCTATCGGCTTCGCTGAAGCCTCCAGAGAAACCAACAGACGTGTCACTTTATTCCACAAAAAAAATCATCAAAAATAAGTCCTTTGGTTAAATCAGATTCTGTTAATAACAAAAAAA
>NW_007578170.1:175503-187284 GCF_000690725.1 Stegastes partitus
TGAGTGACTCTGCTGAGACAAACAACAAATAAACAGAAAAACAATACTCAGCGTGTAAAATCCCCGTTATTTATCCGCCTGTCTGCAGGTTGAAGCCCGAGCTGATTCCTGTACACGCACCTCAATGCATAATAAAACAGCTGCAATAATAAGAAGGAAGAATAATAAATAAAATTCACCAAAAACAAGTCTTTGGCTCAAATCAGATTCTGTCAAAAACAAAAAAAATCTGCTGTGTTCGGTCCAACCGTGAAGCCATGAACGACTCAGCTGTGACCAACAGTAAATTAATAAAAATCTAAATATTCAGCAGGTAGAATTGGCGCCGTTTTATTGAACATAATGAATAATAAACGAGCCACAGAAGAAAAACAGCTGCTCGACCTCCACGGAAGTCAAAGGAAGAAAAAAAAACATGTTATCTGTTAATTAGATCTCAGGTTGTGGATTAACGATGTGGGAATTATTAATCTTATTAGTTGGAGCAGGTTTAACTGGACGTTAACACTGAGCTCAGAATCAGTGACGACGTCGTGCTGAACAGGGATGAAGTCGTCAGAGCATCACCATCTTCTGGCTTCAGTCTAAACTGAAGAAACAGAAAAACCCCAGAAGGAAACGTTTTCAAGGAACAAAAAGAGCTTCATGTTGAGAACGTGTGAAACCAGCTGCAGCTTCCAAACTCACAAATGAACTTTTTATATCTTTTAAAGCCCACTGGCCATGTTTTCATTTTATTTCTCTGCAGCTCGCCGGTGTTCAGGTGTTCTGGAGGATCCCATAGATTCTCTCATCAATCTCTGCTGCTGCTGCTGGTTTCACGAAGAGGAAAGTTCTTCACCGACAGACTCCAGGATCGGTTCATTATTCCTCAGAGCAGGAGGACCCGACCCGAACCGGTCCAAGCCGACAAAGTTTAACAAAAGAACGACAAGCAGAGACAAACGACTATAAAGACTCACAGAAAACACCAGAACTCGACCACACGGACACACAAAGTGATGCAGGTTCAGAGCAAACGGAGACAAAACCTCGTCCTGGACGCAAAAGGNGTTAGCGGCTCTGTCAGTCTCTATTGGATTCAGGGAAAGTTTCCACTCCAGCAGCCAGCAGCCTGATTGTGTTTTGGTCCTAAAAGCCTTTTCTCTGCTGCTCACTTTCACAACGCTGAGATGTGTAAACTGAGCAGCCGAAGCCGGAGAGAACCGAGACGTTTACAACAGACTGGTTAGATCTCTGCTGAGCTGAGGGCTGCTCCTCTGGAGAGCACGACTTCAGCGTGGAGAGTAAAGCTTTGAGCTACTTTAGATGAAATGTAAACCCATTTTGGACAAATTTACTTCATTTAGGACACATTTGGAGCTGTTTTGGAAAAGTTCATGTCATTTTTGTTAAAACCAGAGTAATCCTGGGCAGGTTTTAAGTGATTTTATGCCAATTTAAAGTCACGCTGATCGAGCTTTTGTCACTTTAGAGAAACCTAAAATCCTTTTGTACCAGTTTTTTGTCTTTTTGGACAAATTTATGGCGGCAAGAAAGCAGAAAATATTCCCATCAAAGAAGCTGCAATTACAGAATTTAGACTTTTTTAAAATTTTAAATCCATCAATCGGATCAGCAGATGATCAAAAAAGCTGCAGATGAGTTTCCGAGCTGCCGACTAATCGATGAACGGCTGCGTCTGTATCTGCTGTTGACTGCTCTGGAAGCTGCTTTGTGTCGGCAGGACGGTTGTCATCAGCTCTTTATCTGATCTTTGTCTCCGTTTAACTCGTCCTCGGTCCGAACACGTTCACTGGGATCAGCAGACGAACTGAAACAAAGCTCCTGCACCATGAACATGAAAACCCTCCCGTCCTCCTGCAGCAGAGCTTCACCACCTCTTCACCCGGCAGACGGCAAACATGAAGCTGAACCGGCACGTATCTCACCACAGCAAAATAAATGACTTTTCCTCATTTGTGTCAAGCGGTTTTCCATAATGCCATTTTAATTAAAGACTAATCTTCAGAATTAATCTTTCTTTTTTTAAAATAAAAACCACAATCTCAGGGGCATCTCCTGTACGAGAAATAAAAAATAAAACAAGGTGTTGATGGCGAGGAAACAATGCGACGGTAATCTGCGACTCCGGAGCAGATAAAAGCTGCCAATCACCAACACGGGATTCTAATGTAATTAATGAGCAGAGCTGATAAAACCACGAGGCGGTGCGGCCAAAATAAACCCCGGGCTTGTTATTGTGGCAATAAATTAAGAGTGACATTTGGGAAACCTGCGGTGAAACAAGCTGAAGCGCGAACCTGAGCGAGGTAACCGAGTGGCGAGTGCAGTTAATTAACAGTTAAGCTTCCTCGGTGGACTCGCTGAACTGCAGGCTGACCAAGCTGAACTAAAATCAATTATTTCTGATTCTCCTGAGATACCGATCCGATAATGGCGACGGCGCAGGAGCCGAGAGGAGCCGAGAGGAGCCCTGGAGGTCACGCAAAGTGTGTTCTGCTCCTCTATCAGCCTAAAGTTGGTTAATGGAAACACAGAAGATCAGAATGAAGGAGAAATTAACGCTCCGAACCCCGAAACCTGACTGAAAGGAAAGAAAAATCACTAAAATGACACCGATTTGTCAGCCAGAAACGGTTAAAACAGGAAGATTCAGCTTTATGGTTCACCGATAATCTGTAATGTGTCAGAAAACGAAACCAAACGTGAGCTTAAAATCAGGTGATTTCATCAAAAATCACTTGATTCTACAGTCGTCCTCAGATGTATTCAAAACCTTCCATCAACGAAAAGGCAAAATTCACAAAAGTCACTCAAACAAATAGAAACTGGAAAAACTAATAATAAATAAAAATTTGGTAAATTATAATTTAGTGTAATGAGACGTTGCTTTTGAATTGTGGTTGAAAAAAATAATTTAAAAAAAAGAAAAAACACACACATAAAGAAAAAAACAAAACTGGACTAAATGTTAGTTTACAGGTCCCATCATGCTTGTTTGATTAATTTTTATTTTTTAATGTATTTTTTTATATATTTCTGTTGAACCACAATTCAAAAGCAATGTAATGATTTTCATTCAATTTTTATTTATTATTAATTTTGTCAATTTCAACATATTTCACTGACTAATTCTGTAAAACACAAAGTTCTGCAGTGATTTCACAGAGCAGAGAGGACGGACATGCCATTAATTAAAACTGTAAACAGCTAAGAAAAAAAAAGGCTTAAAGTTTAATTACAATTAAACAACTACAAAGAGATAATGCTGGTGATGATTGATCAGGACTTTTATTCTGGAGCAGCACCTCTAGCATCCTGCCACTAATCCTGACCTCCTTTGACAAAAATCTGGACCTCAAGTTCTTCTCCTCAGTATGTGAAGTGCTTTGAGTCGACACGTGTTATGACCGGCTGCTGTATGAATCAAAGTGAACAGAGCTGCCGATAAAGATGCATAACGTCCTCATCAGTTCTGCAGATGTTACACAGCTGCTCCTGTTGTGCAAGTAAACACCAGATTGTAATGTTCAGCCTGTGTGAGACGTTCCTCGCTGCAAAGTCCTTGTTTTTTGTTTTATAATTTGCGTCCTTTCACATAGCAGCCACTCAGACCAACAGGTGAGCATTCATTCCCACAGTGAGCAGCACGTTATCAGCTGTTCCTATTGTGCAAGTAAACACCAGACTGTATCCTGCATGAGACGGGCATTCAAGTTCCTCGCTGCAAAAACTGTGTCAAAAAAAGAGCTGCTGACGAAGATGCACAACGTTCTCATCAGTTTTGTGCAGCTGTTCCAATTAAATGTGCATGTAAACACCAGACCGTAAAGCTGATTGTGTATGAGATGCAGAAGAGCTGCAAAAAAAAACATGCTGTTGTCATATAATGTGAGTGAACAGAGCTGTTGATGAAGATGCACGACGCTCTCATCCATTTAGATGTTCATGTAAACACCAGACTGTAATGTTTATTCTCTATGAGAAGGTCCTTGCAGCAAATTCCACGTTTTTTGTTTTATAATTTGGGTAAATTTCCCATGGCGGCCCCTCAGACCAGCAGCCGACCACACACCCCCACAGCCAGCAGCACGTTATCAGTAGATGTGAGATGAATCCTGTGCTGATGTTATCTCCAGACCAGCTGAACGCCGCCCTGCTCGTTGGGCTCAGAGCAGATAATTCCTCAGAGCGGACTACCTGCCTCCTTCCATTCACCCGTCGCTCCTCTAACGCCGTCTGATTTATCTTCCCTCCGTCGCCTCCCGCTCTCCACTTCAGCCTCCTTCTAACTTTTCTCTGTAATTTCCCCGCCCGTCCCATCCCTCTCCCTCTCCTTTTCCCACGTCTAAATCACTCGATTCTCTCCTTTCTCTCGCCGCCGTGAGAGGAGCAGGTGAACCCGCACAGGAGCCTTCGTTTAGCTGTCGCCTAATGGTGCGGCTTCCTGCTATCTGATGCAGGAACAAAGCGGAGGTCTGCCGGGTCTGAGAGCTCCACTTTGTGACGACTGCTTATCAGATGGAGGAGGCGGCGGCGAGCGGCCCACACAGTCTCCCACCATTACTCCGCTATCTGATGCCCAAAGCGGAGGACGGTTAGCGAGCCAATCTGAATGTCGAGATTATTTCTGTAGAACTTAATTTAAACTTATCTCACAGCGGCGACGAGGGCTCATAATTTCCTTGCCAGACTCTCCAGACTTTCTTTTCTCACACTCTCTGCGCTGCGTATGGAGTCCAACACACACAAATAAACACCAGGTTGTGTCTGAGAGGCTTTCAGAGATGTTGAGAATGAATTACAGACTGTGTCACCAAACGCTGATTGAGTTTTATTGTTGCTATCTCAGAGCTCCACCTTCCCTCTGCTAGCACTGCTGCTACCGTCTCTCTTAGCTGCATGTCGATATGTTTTAATCTAAAAAAAATATATTAACCTTCTTCCAAATCTTCTCCTCTATGTTGTCTGCTATCAGTTCTATAAACTGGACACAGGTGAAATTCCTCACCTGCAGAATAAGTGCTTACTAATAGCAGGTTTCAAACGCCTCACATGCATGCTAAGCTAACTAGCTAGCTGTGCACAGAGAAGCTTCTAGTCTCCATCAGCTACTGAGAGACCAAACACTGGTTTAAAAAGGGTCAAATAATGTCACTTAAATATAAATACAACTAAATCTGAAGCTACCAGACCCCCTCAGAATCAGATGATTGGTTTTGTATAACAGAAAGCTGTGAGAATTTTGTGCTTTTTAAATTTGAGACACTTTTTTGAGCCCAAAAATGAAGATTTTTAAAAAAATTTCTGCCTCCAGTCGTCTGTACCTTAATTCTCTGTAGGTTGGTGAGGAGATAAAAACAGATACAGAACACGCTGAAGGAACCAAAAAAAAGGATATGTTGGCAAGCAGATAACGTAGTGGATAACAACCAGAGCTCATATCTTGAAGAACACTCCCCAGGAAGATGAAACCACATCCACACCGAGCCACAAAAGACCCTAACGAACCCCCACGACTCACATAACGAGGGGGAGGAGCAACAAACCCCCAGCTGAAACCGAAACTCAGGTGTTAATGAATCCTTAAGGATATCAGTATGTGGAACTCCCAACTAGTCAGTCAGAGCTGATGAAGCCTCTTGGATGAAAGGGGAAACGTCTTCAAGGAACTCAAGCAAGTCCAGTTGCTACCATTAATCTACCAGAATATATCTTGAAGACAGACCAAGATCAACGAGAACAGAGTTATGACCCCAAATCATATCATCGTCAACTAAAACAGCAACATTAGCTAAAGTACGTACCAATACCCATCAGTTAAAGAACACTGAGACTGGATTGGTGCGTCACCAATATCTATAAAGTCTTNACCACAGTGAGGCTCAAAGCAACACCAGAGTTACACCACACGACAACTCAGGCAGTCACAGTGACAGCGGAGCTACACAACGCGACAACCTGATGATCACGGTTTGTGGGCCACGACTGCTGCCGCAGAGCGACACACAATCAGCGGCAGTCGATCTGGACTTCAGTGGAAGCCTTCAAAGCTTCCAGCGCGGCGGCGAACAAGCGATACGAGGCTTCATTGTTATTCTGAAAAGTGTCACCTGTGGCTAAACTTATTCTGAGAGCGAACGGAACGAAGGAGGGTTAATGTGGAAGAAATGAGCGAAGGAGGCGGCGGAGGGAAAGTAATTAATTTTCTTCTCAAAGGTTGGCTTCTAGTGTGATTTAACAGTTGAGAGAGCGTCTGATTTCTGAGGGGAAAACTACAAGCTGCCAGAGCTGCCGCACAAATACATCAGCGACAGCAGCCCGGCTCTGGGCGGCTGGAGGGGAGGCTGCTCACGTCTGGTCACGGCCAGGACGGACACGCACATAGAGACACATGGACACGCACATGGACACGCACATGGAGATACATGCAGAGGACATGGAGACACATGGACACGCACATGGACACACACATGGACATGGACACGCACATGGACACGCACATGGAGACACATGGACACGCACATAGAGAGGACAGACAACATGTAAAGGACAGAGAACACAGAGACAATGAAGCAAGAACAGTAATTACAGCACAAAGAACCACAGAAAGAGAGTCGACACTACACAAAATGACAACCAAAGACAAACACAAGAGCACACAGAGACTTAAAATGACAACAAAGAGACACAAAATGACCATAAAGAGAAACAAAATGACACCAGTAAAACATGAAATGACCAGAGACACACAAAGAGACGTCAAAATGACACAAAACTACCACAAAGAGACAATAAATGACACAAAATGACACCAAAGAGACATAAAATGATCATAGAGACACACAAAGAGACTGACGACACAAAATAACAACAACAACCACCCCCCCACACACACACACCCACACACAAAATCTCACAAAGACACACAAAATGACAACAAAGAGACATGAAACAACCACATGGACACTAAATGAACATAAGGAGACACCAAATGACCACAAAAACACACAAAGTGACCACCAGCAGGCACAAAATGACCACAAAGACGCACAAATCTACTGCAACGAGACAATAAATGACACAAAATGACGCCAAAGAGACATAAAATGATCATAGAGACACACAAAGACACTGACAATGGCACAAAACAACCAAAAACCCCCACAAAACTACACAAAGAGACAAAACGACAACCAAAGACAAACAAAAGACCACACAGAGACTTAAAATGACAACAAAGTCCAACAAAACGACCACAAAGAGACACAAAATGATCCAAATAGAGACAATAAACAACCACAGACACTCAAAATGACCATAAAGAGACATGAAATTGCCATAAAATTATAAAAAAGAACCACAAAGAGAAACAAAATGACACCAATAAAACATGAAATGACCAGAGACACACAAAGGGATGTCAAAATGACACGAAATGACCACAAAGAGAGACAAACTCAGCACTAGAATGACAACGAAAAGATTTCAAATGACCTCAAAGACACACAAAATGACAAAATTTTGAGTCTCTTTGAGGTCGTTTGTGTTTCTTTGACATCTTTGTGTGTCTGTGGCGGTCATTTTATGTTTGTCTGGCATCATTTTGTGTCTCTTTGTGGTTCTTTTATTATAATTTTGTGCTAATTCCACGTCTCTTTATGGTGATTCAGAGCCTGGGTTGTTTTTAAACCTGTTTTCCTGGTTTCTAATGTGTTTTCTGCGTAGGACAGATAACCAGAGTGTTATCAGCCGACGTGAAGGTCGTGGATTTCCAGAGATAATGAATAAACGTGGCGGTAACGGGCGAGGATTAATGCAGCAGCTGTGGCGAGCGGCGTTCGCTCAGCGACGGATCTGAGAGCTTCACATTCACACTCGCAGCTGTTTAGCGCTAGTTAAGATTCCATTTCTGTTTCCCACATGACCTCCATTTCCAGAAGGTCCTGAGCTTCAGCTTCACTCATTTACTGCTCCATCATCAGCAGCCCGTCACGTTCTGTCTGCATGAATCGCAGCTTCATTCACGGCGACTGATGCACGAGCAGCAGCCGGAGCAGAAAGAGATCAGCTGATTGGAGTCGGTAAACAGTCGTCGACCACGAGAGTCTGGAAGTTACTACCGCCGCAGACGTCGAGTAAAGAGACGAACGGATAGCAGGATGTAGGTCTGACCACGGCAACACAAACTGGTAGGAAGGACTCACAACACACAGGCAACAAACAAAGACACACAAAATGACCAGAAAGAGATTCAAAAGGACCACAAAGACACACAAAATGACCAGAAAGAGATTCGAAATGACCACAAAGACACACAAAACTACTACAAAGAGACATAAAATGATCATAGAGACACACAAAGAGACTGACAACGACACAAAACAACGAAAAAACACACTAAACTACACAACGGCACACAAAATGACAACAAAGAGACATGAAACAACCACATGGACACTAAATGGACATAAGGAGACACCAAATGACCACAAAAACACACAAAGTGACACCAGCAGGCAGAAAATGACCACAAAGACGCACAAATTTACTGCAAAGAGACAATAAATGACACAAAATGACACCAAAGAGACATAAAATGATCAGAGACACACAAAGACACACAAAATGACACAAAACAACCACAAAGAGATGCAAAATGATACAAAACAATCAAAAAAAAAAAAAAAANAATTTAAACAAAAGCTTAAAAAAACATTAAAATACCACATTTCTAAGATTTAGAAGAGACAGAAAAGTGACGGTTAATTCTAATTTTAGTTAACTTTCTTACAGAAATCTGGTGTTAAATATACACAGATATGTAATTTCCATGGCTGAGTGACGTATTTTATAAAAACTTTTGGTAACTTTTGCTGCCAGACAATTTGTGTTTGTTGCTTTTATATATATTTTTTACTTCTTTTCCTAGTTTAACAGATAAAAGCCACACTTTCTCTGATTGAAGCAGCCTGCTGCAAATAACTGTGGTTCATCGTGGAGAATAAAACACTCAGAGGAGTCTGAGAGGCTGCTCTGACCCAAACTACTTATCTGTAAACTTCCTCAGAAGACGCTGCAGAGGACAGAAAATTAACCAGCCGACAGCAGAAGACGGTAAATCAGCTGCTGGCGGTTTGCTTCTCACAGGATCTGACTTTCTGTCTCCAACCGGCGACACAAACAGACGGATTCGTTAAACTCCTGCAGCCAGATTATGACGGCAGTGTTCAGTTTTTAATAAAATATGGTGAAAACTGGGAAATCTGAAGCTTTTAAAAGTATTTCTCTGCTGTTTTTGTCAACAGATAGTTTGGAACCCGATGGTGGCTCAGTTTTCAAGATTCAAGATTCAAGATTCAAGGTTCAAGATTCAAGATACTAGACTCAAGGCCTTTACTGGTCACAAACACACTATACACAGTAGAACACACAGTGAAATGTATTTATGTATCTGTTAGAGATGAATGGGTAAATGATGGATGGATGGATGCTAGATAGATGGATGGATGCTAGATAGATGGATGGATGGATGGATGGATGGATGGATGCTAGATAGATAGATGGATGCTAGATAGATGGATGGATGGATGGATGGATGGATGGATGAAGGATGGAAGGAAGGATAGATGATGGATGGATGCTAGATAGATGGATGGATGAATGGATGAGGACACACAACATTTAACTTTAGGTCCTCTGCATTATGTGAAAACAGTGTGTGGATGTCGACAGTAAACTCAGCTATTAATTTTTTTCCCTTCTTCTTGCAAAAACAGTTTAAAAAATAAGGAGCTTTTCTTACACTTCCTGTTTCATCATTGGAGGCCACGCCTGCAGGAGGAGCATCAGCAGCTGGAAGTCCTCCCACTTCTGCGCCGCCTCCAGCAGCTCCTGGAAAAGATCGTAGCGTTTGTCTTCGTTCTCCACGTCTTCGATCTGGACCTGAACAAGAAAGCAGGAAGCAGGAAGTGAATAGATCGATCGGATAGATAAACTGCAGCATCGTCCACGTAGAGGTTCATCTACGAACCAGAGCTTCACTGATCTCAACAAACGACCACAAAGTTNACACAAAGTGATGCAGGTTCAGAGCAAACGGAGATAAAACCTCGTCCTGGACGCAAAAGGACGACAGCAAAACATACGCACAGTTATTCAAATCAGACATCAAGCGACAAAAACACAAAAATAGTGAGAAACGCAGACTTTAAACGTGTACGTTATTTATAGTTTTCGCGTCTTTCTTAATAGTCAACATGGAAATTAATACTTTTTTCATGATTTACTAGAAATCATCTGAAATTGAACTGTAAAATAACAGTTTAAAAGTTATTTACTGTTTTTAAATCCTCAGTGTACATCATTTTCTTTTAAAAAGTGGCAGAAACTGTAAAAATAACGATTTAATTTAAATGCAGTAAAACATTTAACAGTCACACATTGTAAAAGAATTATTCACTAGTTTTAAAAAGACAGATTTTTTTTTAAATTGTTGAGGTTTTGGCCTCTTTTTAAAGGGTTATTATCTAAATCAATTTTTTTTCTCTTTTTTTTTTTTACTAGATATTTTCTGTAACTTAATTGTAAAATAACAGTTAAAAAGCTATTTATTATTTTTCAATCCTTAATACACAAAAACTGGCAAAGAACATATTTTTTGTTTGTGTTTTTCAGCAGATTCTATTTTACAGATTTTTACTTTTTTTAAGAGTAAATTAATTTAAATTATTATTTTTTTTAAATCACCTATTATCTGTCATTTAACAAAACAGAGAAAATCTGGAAAATAACGAATATTAACCATTTTTAAAAATCTTTAATATACTCAATTTTCTTTCAAATAACAGCAAATATCTCTAAAAATATTTTCTCATCTAAATTAAGATTTTTTCTCTCATTTTTTTTTTTTTTTTTACTAGATATGATGTATAGTTCAATGAAACATGATGAATCTGTCCAACATCAGCTCCTTCCTGCAGCGAGGTCGTAAATATGAACCGGATAATTAGTTAAAACAGCTCCGATCACGCTGCAGACGAGAGCTGCTGCCGGAGTCGTGTGTGATTAACATGACAAGCAGCACATTAAATATTTACGGCAGCAAAGGAATCTGATCTGGTTCACATGATAAAGGACACGTGATAAATCTGCAGCGCTGCGACGGCGGATTGAGCCGCTCAGACTGAGTTCTGCTCGGTTCTGCTACGAGCTGCAGCTCAGATCAAACCAGATTCAAACCGGAGACCAGAAGAAAGTGTGTCAGTTAAACTACAAACACAGAATGAGCTGATTTAAAACCTTATTAAAGCCACCGATTAACGGCTGAAAGATGGTAAGTTCAGGATTGTAGTTCCTTGAAAACTGTTTATTAAAACTGAAGCTACTGGGAATGAAAACAGTTTATCATTCATCAGATCAGAAATCAGAAAGACTGATGCAAACTGTTGATGTGAAAAACACTAAATGGTAAAAATCTGGCAGCAGTGGAGCCAAAAAATATGTTAAAAACTGAAAACAACAACAAATATCAGCACAAGAACCATATTTAAACTGTGACTTTAGAGAAAGATGCTGCTGATCACCAGTTTGTCCTTCTACATCTGAAGTTCAACACGACAGAAGAAACGAGACAAACTGCAGCTGCTGCAGCCTGAAAACCACGTTTTAAATCATTCTGGACGAGCTTCAAGTAAACGTGGACATTTTTCATAATTTGGGATTCGTCTTTAGTCATTCTGGACAGATTGTAGGTCAGTTTGGACTTTTTAAAAATGA
>NW_007578170.1:194034-196387 GCF_000690725.1 Stegastes partitus
GTTATTTTGGACCAAGTTTGAGCCATTTTAGTCAAATCTAAAACCTGTAAACACTATTTTGAATCATTCTCGCCAAGTTTCCAGTCATTTTAGACAGTTTGTGTGTAACACTGGACGTATTTTCAGTTATTTTGGACCAAGTTTGAGCCATTTAAGTCAAATCTAAAACCTGCAAACGAGTCATTTTAGAGTTTTCTTTGGCCAGGGATGAATAACAGACGGTTAACACGGTAGCAGGTTGGTAGGTGGAACTGTGGACGTACTGATTCCAATGATTTCTTAATAAATAATCAAACAAATGAATGTTTTTCTGATTTCTGAGCTCACAGAGTGAAAAGGAGCTGGTTCAGATCTGTGTCACGAGGCCCGTTCTCACCCTGTTTGCACTCATCAGAACTTAAAACAGTAAAGATGCAGCGCTGCCACCTCTGCTCTGATCTCACTGGAGGATTTTAAATCTACTGTACGACACCTGATCTCAGCGGCCAATCAGGAGGCTGCATCTGGACGAGCTGTCGGTAGAACACACCTGAACTTCTGCCCCCGTCAACAGAAGCTGCCCGATAATCTTCTCTGTGACTCGCCAATTATCTCAGTCCTTGACCCGAGCGGGGGAGCCTGGGGACGCACAGATCTCTACTGAGCGCGCTCAGAACGAGCTCATCAATATTCATCGACCCGCTCCGGCTGACGTCCCGGCGGACCGGCGAACGGAGCCGCAGAGGTCGCTCGCTCCGGCGGGGTGAGAGCGGGAGGCGGGGGAGGCTTCAGATGAGAGCCGAGGGAAGCAGGCGGCGAAAACGCCTGGAGGAGCTTCGGAGAGTTTATTAGGAGCTGAGAGCGAAACGCAAACACACACCTGAGTTTACACAGCGCCGAGTTCAACACTAAAGCCTCCTTCAGCACGGAGTCACACTGAAGAACATTCAGACTGACGAGGAGACGGCGGACCAGATTAAAGGAGCACCACCAGGAGAACTGGGACTTTCTGCTTTATCTCCACTAAAACCAACACAAAGCTGACGATGAGGCTGAAGCTGCTGAAGAAATACGACTGATGGAGCTCCTCAGAACAGCTGGTTCTTCATCTACAGTAGATTCATTTACTGAAGCAGAGTTTTACCTTCAAACTATGAACATTTACACACAAAGGTCCAGACTTTTTAAATGGCTTTGTTACTGTTTCGTCACCTGATCAGCACAGAAGGATGTAAAACCTCCACAGAGTCAAAATCAACACAACATTTAGCGAACACTTATAAAAAGCTGCAAAACAATCACAAAAACATGCCAAATCATGTCTCCTTTGTGTTGTTTTGTCATTGTGCGTCTCGTTTTTGTCGTTTTGTGTCTCGTTTTTGTCGTTTCGTGTCTCGTTTTATTGTTTTGTGTCTCGTTTTTGTTGTTTTGTGTCTCGTTTTTGTTGTTTCGTGTCTCGTTTTATTGTTTTGCGTCTCGTTTTTGTCGTTGTGAATCTCATTTGTCTCGTTTTATGTCTCATTTTTGTCGTTTTGTGTTGTTTCATGTCTCATTTTGTCTCTTATGTCCATCTTTCCTTTGTCCCGTTTCTCTGTTGTGTCTCTTTTGTTGTCATTTTGTGTCTCGTTTGTCGTTTTGTCTCGTTTTTATCTTTCTTTGGACTCATTTGGGTAGTGCTGTTTCTCCTTTTTGTCTTTTTGTGTCCTGTTTTTATTGTCTTGTCACGTTTTTTCTCTGGTATTTGTTGTTTTGAGTCTCGTTTGTTTTGTTTTATGTCTCGTTTTCTGTCTTGTTTCCATCTTTCTTTTGTGTAATTTCTCTTTTGTGTCTCGTTGGTGTTGTTTTTGTGCCCGTCTTTCCGTCCAGTTCTCTCCATCCGTTCGGTGTTTTGCTCCAGACCTGACAGGGTTCATGTATTTATCCTCGATCCTCCTCTTTTCTTTCTCCTCCTGTCGGTTCATCGTTCTTCCTCCTCTCTGCTGCCTTCCCACTCAACCATCAGCTCCTCTCTCCAGTTGAAAACACAACATAAATAAAGTTTCCTGGAGGAGCCGCGGGGTCGAACAAAAGCTGCCAGAACCGGAGGACTTGGAGCCGGAGCTCAGCGTCAGCCTGGCGACCCCTGATCTGCAGCATTAGGCTGCTTCCTCCACCCATCCCATTCATTATTCATCGGCCTGGACAGACTCTGCTCAGCCTCATTCACTTTCACCACACAGATCTTCTCCATCCAGCTTCTTCTAAACTCCACTTGGCCTTCACCTCTGCTCACAAGTCCATCTCTGCTCACAATCCCCGCTCGTCTCCACAAGCTCTCCTCAACTTTTCAACTTTGCATCAGGAGACAAATCCTTCCAGAAACAAGTACAAAGAG
>NW_007578170.1:196602-198805 GCF_000690725.1 Stegastes partitus
CAGTTCATTCTCTCTTAATCTTTATTTATCGTCATTCTGAGCGTTTTGCAGATTTGAACTAAAAACAGACTTTAAACGTTAATTATAGAAACTTTATTTTAACGAGTCTAACAACCTCTAATTAACTTTTATTCAGACTTTGAGTCGATCTTTCATCGTTTGAGTCATTCTGGACGATTCAGTGTCATGAAGCTGCTCCAGACGCTGGAAGAACTCAGATCTGAGTCGTTCTCCATGAGTTTTAACAATTTCAGACACATTTTTTACATTTTTTAGTAAAGTTAGGAGGAATTCTTGACATTTTTTCATCACTTTACAGGTTTCACAGTCTTTTGGACACATTTTTTGGACAATTTGGTGGTAATTTTGAACAATTTTTAAGATTTGCAACATTTGTTTTTGTTGGAGGTGAAGATTGTATAGTTAGTGTGACTCAGAGACAAACAATTAAGACATAAATCTATGTTCTTATAACTGCTTTGTGCATGTAAAAGGTCTGCAAACTTTAATTTGAGTCGTTCTCAACAGGTTTCAGGTGGTTTCGGACTCATTTTTTGTTTGTTTGGCAAATTTTCAAATCATTTTGGACGTGTTTTTGGTCATTTCAGACGAGTTTTAAGTCATTTCAGACACATTTTGATTTATTTCGGACTACAGTCGGCACCGTTTGAGTATTTTGATCAGATCTGGAGTCACTCTGGACAGTTTTGTCATTTTGTACAAGTTTTTGTAAGATTTAAGACATGAAACCATGTTCTTATAATTGTTTTGTGCATGTAAAGGTCTGCAAACTTTAATCTGAGTCATTCTCAGCAGGTTTGAGGTGATTTTGGACGTTTTTTCAGTCCGTTTGGCACATTTTAAAATTATTTTGGACGTGTTTTTGGTCATTTCAGACGAGTTTTAAGTCATTTCAGACACATTTTGATTGATTTCGGACTACAGTCGGCACAGTTATTGAGTATTTTCAACAGATCTGGAGTCACTTTGGACAGTTTTGTCAGTTTGAACAGGCCAGAAATCCATAAATATATTACTTTCATACTACTTTCCTTCAGTGCGCACATAAAACATCTTAATCTGAGTCAAATCTGATTTAAAGTCATTTTGGACGACTTTTGAGTCATTTTTTGGTATTTTTTTCTGTGACTTTGGACAACTTTTCAATTATCTGGAGGATTTTAATTAAACGACGAGCACCTCCAACCCATTACTAAACCTGATGTGTGTAATATTTAAAACCAGCAGCTCCGTCTGCGTCGTCAGGAAACCGTCGCCTCATAAATCAAGACGCTAAATGAGAAAACTTTCCGTTTAGAGAAGCAACTTGTTTGTTAAATCACTTCTTCAATCTGCCTCCAATCACATGAAACAATCTCCTGAACGACGCCGACTCCGAACAAAAGGTCCGGATCCGACAGCAGCCCGCGGCTCCGCGGCAAACTAATAATTACACACATTCCTTCTAATTACCAGTTTGGAGTAATTAGCTTCGACTCGAGGAAGCGCTTCATAAATTTCCGGCGGCGCTGAATCGCTCCGTGCGACTGTGATGAGGTTCGAAGGTGTTCGGTGATTTAACGGAGCAGCCGAGCAGGACGCGGAAAAGTTGGTTCTGGAGGACGACGGGTCCAAAAAAATAGTCAGAGGCTTCAGATCTTTGTTTAAACTGATCTTTGAAGGTTGAAATACGGCGAACACGGGCTGGTTAAAGTGGATATAAACCCTCAGTTCAACAGACAGTGACCGTTTAAAGCTGCAAAAACTAACTTTAATATATTTAAACAGAAGGAAACATGACGCTCAGTTATTAGAGCTGCATGTAAAAGGACTGAAAATTTTCATTTGAGTCATTTTCAACTATTTCTTTGACAGTTTGAACTTTTATTTTTTTACTTTTTGGACTATTTTTGGTCATTTTAGAGAGTTTTTGTGTCACCTTGGACATATTTTCAGTTATTTTGGACCAAGTTCGTGCCACTTTAGTCAAATCTAAAACCTGTAAACGTTATTTTGAATCATTTTGCCAAGTTTCCAGTCATTTTAGACGGTTTTTGTGTAACACTGGACATATTTTCAGTTATTTTGGACCAAGTTTGAGCCATTTTAGTCAAATCTAAAACCTGCAAACGAGTCATTTTAGAGTTTTCTTTGGCCAGGGATGAACAACAGACGGTTAACACGGTAGCAGGTTGGTAGGTGG
>NW_007578170.1:201200-202234 GCF_000690725.1 Stegastes partitus
GCAAAATGGGCAAAAATGAAAGTAAACTGACGGAAAGACGCACGACACGACCTGAAGAGATGCAAAATGAGTGCAAAGACACACAAAAGTGTTAAAATCAAATACTAAGACTCACAAAACAGCGACAAAGACGCAGAAAAAGACCAGAAAGAGGCACAAATTGACCACAGAGAGACAGAACCGAACATAAACAGATGCTGATTCAATGTAAACGTGAATAAAACCACCTCCCAGACACACAAAAAGTTACTAGAATCGACGCAGCTGCAAAGAAAATAACACAAAATAACCACAAAGAGACGCAAAGTGAACTGACTAAAAGAGATGCAAACTGAACACAAATAGACTAAACAGTAAAGACACTCAAAAAAAATGCCATAAAAAAGGTGTATAACAACAAAAGTGCAGATTCGACAGAAATGGAGAAAAAAAAATCACCTCTTGGACACACAAAAGAACAACGAGATGCAAAATAGCTGCAAACAGATGCAAAAGAACCAAAAAGAGACAAAAAATAACAAAAATAATGATGCAAAATGGGCAAAAATGAATGTAAAAGACACACAATATGACACAAAGGAGGTTAAAATGGACTAAAAGAAACACAAAACAACGACACAGACACAGGAAATCACTCAAAAAATAAACCAAGAGCCACAAAATGGTCACACAAAGACTCAGAAAAAGACTAAAACTGACTAAAAGAGACACACAACAACAAATAAATGCACAAAGAAGCTGCAAACAGACACAAAAACAACCCCACAGACACAGGAAACCCCGTGTTGTTCATGTTGTTCCTCCTGCTGGATCACGTTATCCAGTTACTTGTGTGCCGATGTGTGTGTCTGTGCGTCGTCGTGCACCTCCATGTGTGTGTCTGTGCGTCATTGTGCACCTCCATGTGTGTGTCTGTGCGTGGTTGTGCACCTCCATGTGTGTGTCTGTGCGTGGTTGTGTGTCTGTGCGTGGTTGTGCACCTCCATGTGTGTGTCTGTGCGTGGTTGTGCACCTCCATGTGTGTGTCTGTACGT
>NW_007578170.1:202527-204865 GCF_000690725.1 Stegastes partitus
GTGCACCTCCATGTGTGTGTCTGTGCGTGGTTGTGTGTCTGTGCGTGGTTGTGCACCTCGGGGCCTCGTGGCAGCGATCAGCAGCGGGGAAACAAACATTCTGTCACCGGGAACAAACCCGCTCCACTTCCTGTCTGTGTTCCTGTCGTGTCAAACAGCTGAGCGGCGTGTCGTCGACTCTTCTTTCATGTTTCGCTTCAGACCTCAATATTTAAACGTGCGGCGGCTCGATGCGCAGACTCCTCGGCATGTTGGGAAATTAAATCGTTCACAGAGTCTACGCGTGACGCCAGACGGAGACGTGGAGGTCGGACGTTTTCTGCTGAATCGGAGCATAAAAAGTGAAAATATCCTTTTTAAACAGGAGAGAACCAACGACGGAGGGAGAAAGTGACGGACGGGAGAAAGACCAGAGTCACAAAGAGTGTGTTCAGATATGACGGTGCGACAACGGAGGCTTTATTCTGCATTGACATCTGCTGCTACCTTCATGAGGAGAGAAGGACTCCTGGATTGGTCCATTATGATAACAGCAGGACCAACAGAACCCCCCCACGGTGCCACGACGTTGGACTGATCCACCCTGACTGACCTACTGGATCTTTAGTCAAACTGACCGACAACATGTTCGACTGATAAAACCACAGCAAAGAGACACACAAAATGACCAGAAGGAGACACAAATACAGACACACAACCAAACACACAGAGATTAAAACAGATTCAGTCCAAACAGATAAAACTACATCTAAGACACAAACTGGCCTGAAAGAGGAACACAAGCCCAGAAAAAAGATTGATGAAAACAACACAAATAGATGCAAAAAGACGGCAACAAAGACCCACAAAACGACCAGAAAGAGACAAAAATGAACCGCAAAGAGACAAAAACACATGATTATTGTAAACAGACATAAAAACCACCTCTTAGACACACAAAATGGAAAACTGGATGCACAAAACAAACACAAAGAGACACAAAACAACCACAAAACGACACAAATCAACAATAAAGAGATGCAAAAAACACACAGAATTACTTAAAACAAACACCAGGAGAAACAAAATGACCACAAAGAGGCAAAAATGAACCCCAATGAGACACAAAACAACAAAAACAGATGCTGATGCAGCACAAATGGAGACAAAACCACCTCTGAGACACAAAAATGGACGACTGGAGGCACAAAACAACCACGAAAAGACACAAAATTAACACAAAGATGCACAAAATGAGCAGAAAATAACTACAGAGACTCAAAATGACCACAAAGAGACCAAAAAACCCCCACAAAGACACACAAAATGACCACAGAGAGACACCATGAACAAGCACAAAGAAACAAAATGAGCATGAATAGACATAATTATTATTTTTTTATCTGTAAAGTTTGAACGACTCTATCATTGTGTTCTTTCTCCTTCACGGTTGGCCAGAAGCTGCTCGAGGTTCAAACAGTTAAAAGCTTTTTCTATGATCCACTGTGTAAAGTCTGCATCTTACAGAAGCTTCAGAAGGTCGTTCTGGACGTACTTATGTAAAACACATTTTCCTTAAACTGTAATTAAATGCAGCACTTGAATAAATGGACACGATCTGTGACCGTCTCGCCGTTACATCAGGAAACCTCAGAGCGTCTCGCTGGAATCGGCTCACGTCAGCGCTTTCAACCTCCTCCTGTACTTCCTCTTCTGTATTTGCTCTAAACGCCCGGACAGATGTGTGTTTTGATGGATGCCGTTTGGCCCGCCGGTGTCCGGACCGGGTCAAGCCGGCCGGTGTCGGCGGTAAAGGCCACGGCATGATTCACTGCCGCTGCCTCGCTCGGACCCCGAGATGATACATCAGCTGGAAACGGCGAGCGAGCGGCGAGATAATGATGGATATAAAGAGAGGGGAAAAGATCCAGAGACGATAGTGAAACGGGAAAAAGAGAACAGAGCTCCACTTAGCATTCCTGCACATCATCCCTCCTCCCCGAGCATCCGCTAGTTAGCCGGAGAGACGCCCAAAAACGGAGCTATTAATGAGCCGTGTTGAAACGCTGACATTTAGGAGGAGGACGGAGATGATACGGCGGCACAGGTGAAGCCAGGAATAGATTTTGTGACTTAATTTTGAATGATTAGTCATAACAGCAGGGCGTTCAAATGCCACCACCGTCCAGATCGGAGGCTCGGCTTTGTCTGGGGGCTCGTCCCTCTGATCGTTTGGCCTTTACGTCGCCAACAACCAACTTCAGGTGGTTTTCTTTACAACATTTCAAAGACAAAGAGACAACAACAGAAAAACAACTATGTGTGAGCATAGCAAGCTGTTTTAATATTAGTCCTCTGA
>NW_007578170.1:206905-208322 GCF_000690725.1 Stegastes partitus
CCTCAAATGTCTGTTTTGTCCAAAAACCTTCAGTTTACTGTCATAGAGGAGGAAAGAAACCAGGAAATATTCACATTAAAGAAGCTGAAATTACAGAATTTAGACCGTTTTTATTAAAAACAGATTCATCCTGATTCTAAAATCTGCTGGAGGCGACCAAATCGGAGCTAAAAATCTGGATTTATTCGTAAACGTTCTCTGTCTGGCTTTAAATTGGAACTTTTTTGAATGGAGTTTGGTTTGATGAAGGTTCATTAAAAGGCTGCAACTGATATTTATTTTAATTTCTAAAGATGTGGATCAGATCTTCTGTTTTGTCCAAATGTATTCTGTTTACTGTCAAAGAGGAGGATGAAACCAGAAAGTATATTAATAATAAGATAAGATATTAGATGTTATATCTAGTTTTTATATATATGTATAAAAGACTAAATTAGTTCTCAAAATAGGTGGTAATTAATTTGTTAGCAGATAACTAATCAATAAATCAAATTATCTTTGCAGCTCTGAATACAAATCAAGCATAAAATCTGAACTTTATCAATAATTAACCGAGTTAGAACAGATTATATGAAACAATCAACGAAAAAGCTGAAGTTTCTTCATGTTTTGGGTCAATACGCTTGTTTTTAAATTTTATCTGCATTCATGGAATTATTCTAAAAGTAAACAAAATTAAAGTAAACGTCCTCTTTTGATCCACCGGTTAAAGAACGAGCCGATAGCAGGATTCACTTCTCACAACAACGCCGCCTCGTTCACGTCTTGTCTGAATTAAGACGCGGCGGTTTTGTTTATCCAGCTTCAGAGCGAAGCCTCGACTCTGACGGCAGACGACGCCGTTAATCAGGCGTCTTTGTCAGACAGACGGCGGCGGGAACCGAGAGATGAGAGGAACTCAAACACGCTATCGGCGTCGCTCACAAACAGCCGGCTGCGGTGGAAGTCGCAGCAGGACGCCCGGCTGCGTTCGAGTCGCAGGCGCTGCAGAGATCTGAGCCGGATGTAAGACAGAAGCTGAGGTTTCATGTGTTCGTCTGCGGGGTTAAACGAGGGACACAGTCTGGAGGAAGCTGTGCTGATTCCTTAAAACCTATGAAGCTCAAAAAAAAAAAAAACTGACAAAAATGACACCAGACATCAGATGAAAACTGAGAGAAACTTTGAATTTTTAACTTTCAGAGTGTCCTTGAACTAATCATCATATTCCATCAGAATCACTTTATTCTACACGCCTCTTTTGAAAATTCACAAAAAATCCACAGTTTGTACTAACTAGATTCTGCAAAAACCTAAAAATTCTGTGCTTGTTTCTGCAGCAGTGAAGCCCTGACTGACCCGACTACGACCAACGGTTACATAACAAAAAATCAGAGAGTTTTCAGGTTGTGTTGCTGCAAAAAGACACATTCAGCAA
>NW_007578170.1:209636-212966 GCF_000690725.1 Stegastes partitus
ATAATATTATGCAATATAATATTAGATATAAAACAAGATATAAGGGATATGATGATATAAAATATAAGAAGTAATAAAATGTAAGGCATAAGATGAGATAAGATAATTTAATGTACATAATATAAGATATAAGATGAGATGAGAACAGATAAGATATGAGATAAAAAGATATATAATATTATAATGTCATAAGACATACTGTGGATTTAGGAGTGATTACAGAGATTTATGAGCATCTTTCTTGTTCTTTTGTGTCTCTTTTCAGTATTTCTCTCGTTTTGCGACCGCTTTGTGCATCTTTATTGTAATTTGTGCATCTTTGTGGCCGTTTTGTGTTTATTTGCTGTTTTATTTTGTGCATCTTTACAGTTGTTTATTCGTCTTTTTGCAGTAGTTTTGTCTCTTTGCACTCATTCTAAACATATTTCTGATCATTTGTGGGATTCTCTCTTTGTGGGGGTTTTGCATCTGTTCGTGTCTCATTGTGATGATTTTCGACTCTGGTCACCACGATGACGAAGGTCGGATCATCTCCATGTTTTTCTGTGTTTCTTGTGTTTGGAAATAATAAACGATTCTGGGAGCATAAAGAGGAGAACACCTGCAGAGAAAATTACATACAACCTTTTAAAAGAGCTAAAATAAGAAGCCCTGTGTCCTCGTGTGGCGTAACGCTGAGAAACATCTGAACCCGGTTCTATGTGCGGACGCTTCAGATCTCTGTGCTGCTGATTGAAACGGACAAACTGGTTCCACCTCCGGCGCTGATCCGAGCTGATGGAACCGTGACCTCCGCAGCCAGATTCTTGTTCATTCAGAGTGTGGTTAGGACACAGTCCGCGGCTGAAGACGGAAACGCATCTCTGGAGGTTTCCCGGTTTGTTGACAGACAAACAGCTGCCGTCCATCAGCGGCTCCGTAACTACTACAGCAGCGCACATTACAGCGAGACGTTAAGTCGTCCTCCTCATCGCCGGAGCCGTTCCACAGCCTTAAATAACGGCAGCCGATGAGAGCTTCCTTTATCTTTATATCCGTCGGAACGTCTCCGCCGCTCGTTGCTGCTCTCAGCTCGGCTTTTATCGCCTCCATTTCTGGAATCTTTATCAAATTTACGACCGATGAAATAAAACCGAACGTCTCCTTCAGATCAATCTGCTCCAGTTTGTTGTTGCTCCGGATTAAAGCGCAGCATCGACCGTTAGCCGAGCAGTTTCTACTCTCACTTTGTGCCTCTTTGCAGGAGTTTTGTGTCTCTTTGTGGCCATTTTCTGTCTATTTGAGGTCATTTTGTGTCTCTTTGCTGTTGTTTCATGTGTGTTTACAGTTATTTTGTGCCTTTTTGTGATCATTGTGTGGTCATTTTGTGTCTCGTTGCTGTTGTTTCATGTGTGTTTACAGTTATTTTGTGCCTTTTTGTGATCATTGTGTGGTCATTTTGTGTCTCGTTGTTGTTGTTTCATGTGTGTTTACAGTTATTTTGTGTCTTGTTGTGGTCGTTTTGTGTGTCTTTGTAGCCATTTTGTGTCACTTCCTGGTCATTTTGTGTGACTTTGCAGAAGTATTGTCTGTTTGTGTCTTTTTGTGTTCACTTTGTGTTGCTTTGCTGTGGTTTTTAAGTGCGTTTAGAGTCATTTTGCGTGTCTTTGTAGCAATTTTGTGTCTCTTTGCAGTTATTTTGTGTCTTTTTGTGATCATTGTGTGGTCATTTTGTGTCTCGTTGTTGTTGTTTCATGTGTGTTTACAGTTATTTTGTGTCTTGTGGTTGTTTTGTGTCTTTTTACAAGAGTTTTGTCTTATTGTTGCCATTTTGTGTCTTTTTGTGGTAGTTTTGTGTGTCTTTGTGGCCATTTTGCGTCACTTCCTGGTAATTTTGTGTGACTTTGCAGAAGTATTGTCTGTTTGTGTCCATTGTTTGTCTTTTTGTGGTCACTTTGTGTCTCTTTGCTGTGGTTTTTATGTGTGTTTACAGTATTTCGTGTGTCTTTGCAGCCATTTTGTGTCTCTTTGTGGTCATTTTGTGTCTTTTTGCTGAAGTTTTGTTTCTTTGTAGCCGTTTTGTGTCTTTTTGTGATCATTGTGTGGTTACTTTGTGTCTCTACCTGGTAATTTTGTGTGTCTTTGCCGGATTATTGTCTGTTTGTGTCTATTTTGTGTCTCTTTGTAGTCATTTTGTGTCTCACTGCAGGTATTTTGTGCACCTTTCTGGTAATTTTCTATAATTTTATCTTTTTGCAGTATTGTTGTGTCTCTTTGTCGTTGTTTTATGTGTGTTTACAGTTATTTTGTGTCTTGTTGTGGTTGTTTTGTGTCTCTTTGTCGTCATTTTGTGTCTCACTGCAGGCATTTTGTGCATATTTTGGTAATTTTCTATAATTTAATCTTTTTGCAGTATTGTTGTGTCTCTTTGCTGTCATTTTGTGTATCTCTGTGGTCATTTTGTGTCTCTTTGCAGTAGTGTTGTGTGTTTTGGTGCATCTGACCATGACGTTGCCACAGACAAAAACAAAACAATCAGGCGTCTNTACCAGCTCCAGCAGCTGAGATGTTAGAGACTCTTCATACAACTGTTCTTCACCATCAAAGCTTTATGGGAGACAAAGAGAAAGACTCTGTTGGAAAAAGCTCAGATTAAATCTGGACTAGAGTTCACCAGAACACCTGTGGAGACTCTGAAGAAGAAGGTACTTTGATCTGATTGGACCAAAATGGAACTTTTGTCCATCAGATAAGATGCTATGTTTGGAGGACCTCAAACACTGACCATCATCACTGTGAAGCACGGTGGTGGCAGCATCATAACTACACCTCCAGGTATCAGTTCAATACATCTCTGTAGCTGTTTTTAGATATTTAGTTGCCTGCAGTGCTACTTCTAGTTTGTTTTAATTTGTTACCGTCTTCATGCTGAACCAGATTAACTGGCTGCTGTTTATTTCTGCAGACTGTCTGGAGGATTTACCAGCAGAGGAGCTGCAGACTGAGCTGCTATTAATGAATGAAATGATCGTCTTTGTGTTCGTCACTTTCACCAAAGTTCAGATTCATTCTAACTCAGTAACAAAGTCGCAGCAGTTTGTCCTCAAAAACCTTAATTACAAACAAAGTCTGCAGTTTACAAAACTATTTAATTTGTGCTTTTGTTACAGTTTAAAGCGACGTCCAGATTTAGATTTCTGCATTCATATTTTTTGTGGCTTAAAGGATAAAAAAAAAACCAAAACGAGACACAAAACAAGCCGGGCTGCAACAACTAATTACTTCCATTGTTGAACAATCTGTTGTTGTTTTTCTGGATAAAATAATCAGTTGTTTGGTTTCTAAAATGTG
>NW_007578170.1:217998-221156 GCF_000690725.1 Stegastes partitus
TGCCACAGACAAAAACAAAACAATCAGGCGTCTGTGGCCTCCTGCTGCTCAAACTCCACCGCTGTGTTTTCATTCTGAATTAAACAGCACCGTTGTGCAGCACCGTTTGCCGTCGTTGTCGGCGTTGTGTTACCTCTCGGTCTTTGAGAACGGCCTGCGTTCTGTACAGCAGCAGCAGCAGCACGTCGGCGTCTCGCAGGCTGAAGTTTCCCTCCAGGATCTGCAGCACGTCGATGCGAGGACGAACCGGCAGCGAGGCGTCGCCGCAGAACGGACGCAGCCAGGCCAGGAGGTCGTCGGAGGTGACGGCGCTGTCGCTGAGGAGGAGGTGGAGGAGGACGGGCAGCGGACAGGTGAGGTGGAGGAGGACGGGCAGCGGACAGGTGAGGTGGAGGAGGACGGGCAGCGGACAGGTGAGGGGCAGGAGGAGACAGGTGAGGGGCAGAGGTTATTCTGAGGGAACCTTACCAACTAGTTTCACTTCTTTCTTTCAACAAATCACAGAAAACTTGCAGGAAAACACACAAACTCTAAAAAAAAATCAAGTAACTGAGTGAAACAACTTCTGCAAACTGCTGAAACTGGAGGAAAGGATTCATCAGCTCGGTGGCAAAAATGAATCATGTGGCATTTTAGAGCCGAAATTACAAGTTAAGGAAAAACTGTAGCGACTGATTAATGATGACGTTCAGTGAAGACACTCAGAGCTTCTCAGATAAACACATGACGGACATCAATTAGCGTCCTGATGGAGCAGGTTTTACTTTGTGTGTTTTGGCTGATGCTCAATAAAGAGCTAATCAGGGTGTAACAGGTGCCTCTGGCTGGTTCTTCTTCATTTATTTACCAGGAGTGTTAGTGGCATTTGGCAAGAAAATAAGAAGAAGAATCACCTTTAAAAGCGTGTGTGATTTAAACCGGTCAGCCACAACATTAAAACCACAGTATGTAGTGGTCGTTTTGTGTCTATTTCTGGTAAATTTGTGTTTATTGTTGTCATTTTGCGTCTATTTCTGGTTGATTTCTGTCACTTTGTAGACATGTTGCATCCTTTTATCGTCAATATGCATCTACTTGTGGTTGTTTTGAGTCTCTGTGATCATTTCACATCCCTTTGTGTTTGTATTTTTGTCTCTTTGTCGTCGTTTTTGCATCTCTTTGTGCTTTGACGGCTGCCATGGCAACCAGGTAACGTCCCACCTACCGACGGCTGCCACGGCAACCAGGTAATCAGTGGTTTTTGGGGTTTTAAAGCGGTGGCTGAGCTCGACACGCTGACCTGCATTATAAACACGAGAAACCGTCTGACGTCTGCTGCACGAGGACAAATTAATTAGTTTGTGTGTCTGCGTGGACGCAACCTACCCGGTCTGCACGTTGTTGTGCACGGCGGTCACCATGGCCTCCAGCACCCCGAGGGGTTGTGGGTAATTTGTCAGGGCGGCCGGGTCTCCGCTGAAAAACAAACCACATCTCCACAATCATCTTACATAATACGCTAATTAAGATAAGATTTTCAAATTAGCACAATGTCAAGGGACAGCGGCGGAGAGAGGAAATCAAAGGCTGCTGCTCAGGGACAGTGTTAGTTAAAAATGTGTCTGGCAGCGATTAAATGTTTGAAGCAGCTTTGTGAAAATTAAATTATTTCAAGTCCTGCAGACAACAGAAAAACATTTAAAAATCCGTCTCCAAGAGCTCGGGATGGAAACGCGCAGGAATATATAGCAGCTTAATGTTAATACAGGAGATGTTTGTGCTCCAAATGAGGTGTGAATAAGAGGCACATATTAGTGGAGGAGCTTAGAAAGGAAACAGATTAGCGTAAACTGAGCAACAACACAAAAGCAGCGTGAAAACGGTCGTATTTTCTGACTCAGAGAACCAGAAGATGCGACACTGAGTTACTGTGTCTTTAAGGGACAATGTTCAGATCAGAACAGCGACTAGATACGACTTCTGAAAATGAAGCTTTATTTAAACGACTCGACGCCTCAGATACAAAACAAGACGAGGACGAGCTGCTGGATGCTGCAGGTCAGGTCCAGTCTGGATGTCACGACGCCACTCTGTCCCCGATTATAGAGGCTGAAATCAGAGTAAAACTGATCCACAAACAGTTCAAACCACTGACCTAAAACCAGTACAAAACCAGCTCCAAGCACCAATAAAACCAGCCTAAAACACAAGTCTAAAACCAACATAAAACAAGTCTAGAACCAACCCAAAACTAGTCTAAAACCAGCCTTAAACCAGTCCAGAACCATACAGATACCAACCTAAAACAGACTAAAAAACAAGCCTGAAACGAGTCTAAAACCAGTATAAAACCAGTACAAAACTAGGTCAAAACAAGCCTAAAAACCAGTCCAAAATCAGCTTAAAACAAGTCTGCAGCCAGCGTAGAATCCATCTAAAAAAACTGTCCAAAACACCAGCCTAATACAGTGAAAAACTAGTCCAAAACCAGAACCCAAATGAGTCCAAAACTGGCCCAAAATACCAGAATAAAACCAGTCTGAAACCAGTCCAAAACGCCAGACTGAAACCAGCTTTAAACCAGCCTGAAAGTAGTTTCAAACCACCTCAGAACCAGCTTAAAGCCAGTCCACAAACCCATCCAAAACACCAGCCTAGAATGGTCTAAAACCAGTCCAAAACCAACCAAAACCAGCCTAAAGCACCAGATTAGAACAAAGTCTAAAACCAGTCTGAAACCAACCTAAAAACTGCCTAAAACACCACCCTAGAACCAGTTTAAAACCATCTAAAACCTGTCCAAAATCAGTGTACACCCAGTCCAAACCTAGTACAAAACACCAGTCTAAAACCATGCTGGAACCAGTCCACAACCAGCTTAGAACCAGTCTGAAACCTGTCCAAAATCAGCGTAGACCCAGTCTAAACCTAGTACAAAACACCAGCCTAAAACCCGTCTAAAACCACGCTAAAACTACCAGTCTAGAACCCATCTAGACCAGTCTAGAACCACCCATCTAGAACCAGTCTAGACTGCATCCAGAACAAGTCCAGAACCAGCCTATGGCTCCATCCTCCGCCCGACCGTCAATGTTTGTATTTTCATGTCGGCTGTTCTGTTGGAACAACAAACACTTATTCCTTCATGTTAAACACAACAGAGAGAATTTAATAAAATA
>NW_007578170.1:223093-237369 GCF_000690725.1 Stegastes partitus
GTTTTTCACTTTTTTACAAAAAATACTGACAAAAATTATGCACAATCTTGAAATCATGGCCATTTTTTTGCAGCTTCTTCCAGCTGATTTCAAACTGTCTCTGCAGAGACGTCGTCCTGAATCACCTCAGCAGCAGGAAGATGCTGATAAAACAGGAACTCAGCGAGCGTCTGGCAGCAGCAGCGCCACGGCGTCTATTTACAGAACGCTGAGCATCGGGTCGAGGCTCCGAGGCCTTCAGTGCTCCGTAACGCCTGTTTCAGGTTAAAACACGTCGTGGAGCAGGTCTGGGTGTGTAATGTGAGCAGACAGGTCAGAAGCTGCAGCGCGCTGACGGTGATGCCGTTTGGCAAAGTGTGACAGCGAGAGACGATCAGACGAAGACGCGAGTTGCTGTTTGTGTCGGTGGGCGTCGAGCGTCTCCTATTATTAACCCGTTTATCGGCACAAACAAGCAGCAGAACGTAAAGATTCAGAAGAATTATTAGAAAATCCACCTGCAGCCATTTGGTGATGAAGCTTTAAGCTGCCGGATGACGGAGGTTCAGTCGTTCAGTCGCTATAATGAGACCTGAAGCTTCCAGGTTCAGTAAAAAGTCTGTAGAACACTTTAAATATTAATAAAGTATGAAAGGTTTGTGATTGAAATCTCCTGTTTTAAATGTCAACATGTCTTTTTGAGCACAAACAAAATAATTCTCTTGTTGTTTAAACAACACGAGAATTGTTTAAGAGCTTCTGCTAATTTAAGACTTCTAAAGCTAAGCTAAGCTAAGCTAAGCTAATCGGCGCCATCATTTGGTGCAAATTTTCAGTCAGTTTACACAAATTTGGAGTAATTTTAAACATCTTTTGAGGAATTTTAGCAGATTTTGCACTATTTTGGACCTATTACGAGTCAAATTGGTCTCGTTTGGGGAAGTTTTATGTAATTTTGATCAATTTATGAGCAATTTCCAAAAAGTTTCCAGTAATTTTCTACAAATTTGAGACACTCTGAATAACTTTTAGACTCGACTGACTCTCTTTAGACACGTTCTAAGTCAGTTTGGACGAACGTTGAGCCCCTGTGAACCAGTTTCAGGTCTCTTTCAGGTCTACATCGTTCGTACCTGAGAGCCGCCACCACGTTCTCCACGGCCTCCTGAAGCACGGTCCTGACCGACAGGTCCGACGGTCCGACGGCCACTGACAGCAGCTGTCCAATCAGATCCAGAGGCTGCCCGTCCGTCGCCATGGTGACGGCCAGCCGGCAAACCCCGGCCCTGTCGGATCGGGACAGATCGTAGAGTCGACCGTAGCGGCGGTGCTGCTCCTGGAACAGAAACCAGACGGCAGTTCATCAGACACATAATAAAGGAAACAGGCGCCGAATAAAGCAGCCGGGAAGAAGACGGGACTCAAAAAGAGACGACGGCAGGGAAAGGAGAGAATAAAATATGTGACAGAAAATATGTATCTGTGGTGGAGGAGGTCTGGAGAATCCGCCTCCAGGACGAGTCTTCGAAAACCTAAAACCAGACTTCAATACAGACAGGAGCAGATGGAGTTAGTCAACAAGATGTGAGTCGTTTTAAACAAGTTTCAGGCAAGTTTTCAGGAATTTTTGACGTGTTACGAAGGAAAGTTGAACAAGTGTGGACCATTTCAAGTAATTTAGGACACGTTTATGATATTAAAAAAACAAAACAACTTTGTACAAGTATGAGACATTTTTGACAAGTTTTGGACAAAAGAGGTCAGTTTATTTTTTGTTATTTTAGACTAATTTAAATCATGATTGGACAAGTTTGAACCATTTGAGCTAAATTCTGATGACTTTTGTCTCATCCTGGACGTCTTCAGTCATTTCCGGTTATCATTAAACCATTATGGACATGTTTTTTGGGACCTTGGCCTATTTCTTGACATTTTTAGCAAAGTTTGAGTCATATCAGTCACATTTACATTATTTGGGACACGTTTGAGTCACATTTTAAAATAGTTCTTTTGATATTAATGAAGCCTTTTGGATATTCTTTAGGAATTCTGGAAAACTTTGTGCGAAGTTTGAGGATGATTTGGATGATTTTTGAGTCTTTCCTATTTCACAAATTTGTGCCAAGCAATTTTCTGAGCAATTTTGCCAAACTTTTCAGTAATTTTCCACAAATTTTAAGTAATTATGGAAACCTTTGATGCATTTTGGACAGTATTTGAGAAATCTGGGACACACTTTGAGGGAGTTTGGACAGAATTTCAGATATTCTAGACACACTGCGTCACTGCTGACACGTTTTGGAAAAGTTTGTCTAACATCTGAGACGCATTTAGAGTCTTCATGGACCAGTTTCCAGCCACGTTGGAGACGTCTGATGCCTTATCTGGCCTCTCCTGCCTCTTTTATCGTTTTCATCATCTCCAAGGAGACAATCTCTTCCTGCAGCAGGCGCCACATGACGGAGGAACAGCGCTGGTGGCTCTGCAGCGCTGCCTGTAATGTAGTTGTGCTTCAGACAGATGAAACTGGGGCTAAACATTATTAACTCTGGGTCAGAAATGACCAGTTTTCTGTCTCGTAGCAACGCTGGGCTCGGCCGTGGCTGCAGCGCCACGTCGCCTCTGAACACAGGTGACAGCGTGACTTCGCCTAATGAGATTCAGGAGCGTCCGGCGAGGCTCGTATTTACATCACCGCCCCACGGAGCTGAAAGGAACTAACACACGACATGTACACAAACACGACGAGTACACGCAGCAGCCATCTGCACGTCCAGCTGAAGGTGACCTCAGGACGCGCTGATCAGGCCGTGAACAGAAACCAACGGGTTCTGGAGGTTTGGAGGTTTGTGTTTTAACCAACAAAACTAAAAGGAATCCATCGANTATGTGTGTGTGTGTCTGTTGTGTATGTTGGAGGCCATTTTTCACAAAGCCAGAAAGGAAAGTGTAAAAGAAAAAAAGAGAAAGGTGATTTCCCCTGACTCGACTGCACTCTGCTGCTGCTGCTGCTGCTGCTGGGACTGTATCTGCACACCAACACACACGTGCAGCACATGCACGGCTGCAACATACAAATGATCCTGCAGAAGGCAGGAGATGCGACGCAGCGTTTTTCTTGATTGCGTCGTCGCCGCCTGACTTCCCTCCTCAGAAGGCAGAGCGGCTCTGACAGATACAAAGGACGGCCATTAGCGCCGGGCTCAGGTACGCCTGCTGCCGCCGCCGGAGGCTGCGACGCGCCGAAAACACCGGCGCCTCATTCATAGCTGCCACACACACACACACACAACGCAGACGCACAACAGACACACAACAGGGCCGCTGCATGGAGGCAGAGTCACAGGCAGGAACGCTGAGTGGCACGTTCAAGGAAAAGAGAAGCTCCATGAATACACAATGTTCACACACACACACACACATGGCTGGTGTGTGTGTGTGTGTGTGTGTGTGTGTGTGTGTGCAGAGTGAGAGCTGGAGGGGAACAGCTGTATCAGGCTGCATTAATTATAAAAAGATAATGAATCAGAGAAAAAAGGGGAAGAACGTGTGCATGTGTTCATTAGTGACGGAGTGTGTGTGTGTGTGTGTGTGTGTGTGTGTGTTCATTAGTGACAGTGTGTGTGCGCGCACGTGCACGAGGCCTCCTCCGGCGTGCACGTGGGTGCAGGTGCCATTTATCTGCAGCGTGCACCATTGAGCAGCCGTGAAAAAGCAGGAAATGAGGCAGAATGTAATGAAGGTGATTGGAGCGCCTTCATCTGACCAATCAGAGGCTCCGACGATATCCGGGCCTGACAGAGACGCTCACCCATTGGTCCGTCAGGATCCACAACCAGAGAGACGGACACTCGGACACATGTTGAGGGATTCTGGACCGTTTGCACGTTATTTTTGGACCATTTTTAAATTGATTTGGACACATTTTGGAGAATGTTTCAGGCGTTTAAGACAATTTTTGAGTATTTTTTGACACATTTATTGTTGTTTTGGACCATTTTTTACTCATCTCGGACCATTTTTGACTAATTTGGACCATTTCTAACTCATCTTGGACAATTTTTGACTCAGTCTGGACCATTTTTTACTCATCTTGGACCATTTCTGACTCATTCCGGACCATTTTTGACTCANCATCTTTGTGTAACTTTACTTCGTACTGTTTTTAGGCATTTGAGTCACTTTGGCCTATTTTTATTTTTTTGGTCATTTTGGATGAATTTGCATCATTTGAGAAATTTAAATTTATCTATTTTTTGACAAGTTTGAGCCATTTTGGACAATTTTTAAATCATTATTTACAAGTTTTGAAGCATTTCACAGATATTCTCATATTTAAAATTTTTTTTTAGACATTTTGGGAAATTTTGAATTATTCATTGGCTTGTTTTAAAATATTTGACAGATTTTATAATTATTATGATTATTTTTTAAAAATTTTGGCCAAATTTTAAATCACTATTTCGTCATTCTAAAGTGTCTGACAGATTTCCCAATGTTTTTTTAAACATTTTTTTAGGGATTTTGACATTTTTTAAAGCGTTTTGTAAATCTTAATCTCTAACTTCATACAGGTTTGACGCATTTGAGTCATTTTGGTCTTTTTATTTCTTGTCATTTTGGACGAATGTCACGCAAAGCAAGTAAGAAAATAAAGGGTTTAAATAATATAATGGATATAATATAAATGGTCAAATTCACAGGTAAGAAGGTAGAATTCTGAAATTGAAAACCAAAACTATGACAAAAAGTCAAAATGATGAAATGAACATTATAGAATTATAAAATAAAAAGCTGCAATTATGAAATATAGTTAAAAATACGAATAATTCTGAGATAAAGAGTCAAACTTATTAAATAAAAAGTCAAAAATATAATAAAAAATCTGAATTATGAGACAAAAAGTCAAATTCATGATAGAAAGTCTAAATTTTAACTAATTTAATGTTGTTTTTTTGTTTTAAACAGCTTATTTTTGTTGAATTTTTAAATAAATAAAGTGAGTTTGGTGAATTATTCCGGTTTTAAGCTCAGATGTGCTGATTTTTCGACTCAGCATTCAGTGACTGTCTGGAGGTTGAATCTTTGTGTTTTTACACTTCTGGCTGATAAACGGTGTCATTCTGGAGACTATTTTATTAAACACAGTGTGACTTGTGAAACTGGCCGTCAGGTTTTGGGTTCGGAGGCTCAGTCGTTTGGTGAGTCTCGTCCAGGGAGCTGCTGTACCTGCTGGCTGTCTCTGAGCGACTGGATGAAGCTGTGACTCAGGCTGTCCAGGTGAGCCTGGGACTGCTGCAGGTGAGTCAGAGCCTCGTCAAACGTCATCCCCGCCGGGTCGGAGGCGTCCTGCTCCGCGCCGCCGTCCCTCCTCCGGCTCTTCTCGGCCAGCTGTCGCAGGGCTTTGGTGGCTCGTTTTATCACCTCCGACCTCGTCTGGACGCTCAGCTGGAGGCGGGAAGCAGAAGAGAGACGAGGAGGAGGTTGGAAAAGTTAAAACTTTACATGAAGGTCAGTTCAGACAGGAGTCAGAAACATGCTGCTGCATCAGATTGACTTCATCACTGGAGCCAAAGAACAAGTTCTACAAAACATTTCAGTTGGATTTCAAGAATTTCATATTTTTCTATTTGGATTTTGTTTTATTTTTACCACATCATCGTAGCTGGAAGCCATTTTCAGGGTTCAATACCTCCAGAAACAAAACTCCCACAGCCATGAAGTTCACAGCAGCTTTCTTTACTAAATGAATAAATAAATAAATGTGGTTTTTAACACAGAACAGTTTCCATCAGACTGTAATGATCGAACAGGTCCAGCAGAGAGAAGAGATTCTCATTTATTGGCTCTTAAAAATGGCACAAAGTCTATCCATGGATGGGTCCATGGTTCTACTAGAATCCAGTCTCTGGTCACATTTCACCAACTGTTGAGGCTCTAACATCAGGAGAACCTGATGTGGTGAAGTTGGACCAGACAAGGTTCCACTTTTTGATTAGTTTGACTTCAAACTGATCTAACAGGACTTAAAATTTGTCCAAAATTGCTTAAATTTGTCTAAATTGACTCAAAATGACCCAAAATAAGATTAAAAACTGTCAAAAATGCCTTCAACGTGTCGACAATGATTCCAGTTTGTCACAAAATGCCAATAATGAATGATTATTCAAGCCTGAAAACAGAAGTTCTTCTTCTTGAAAGAACCTGTTTGCTGAGGTTCTCGGAGCACCATTCATGTTGACTAAAGGAACCGAGTGTGAAGGTTCTTTGAGGCGCCTTCAGGAAATCTGTAAAGAACCATTTGAAGGAATGATTGTTTAAATAAACAGTTGTTGCTGAAGTTCCACTCATGGTGTCTAAAGGAACCATTTCTTCGTGGTTCTTTGAGGCACCATTGGGGTAGAACTGTTTGACGAGATGGTTCTTTAAACAACCGTTTGAAGGAACCGCTCTTTAAAATGTCGTTTTGAGGTCATTTTACCATTTTTCGATGGTTCCTTGAGGCACCTTTGGGCGATTTTTTAAAAAACCGTTTGACAAAATGACTCTCTTGTAAAAACGGTTCCTCTGTGGCAGCAGCTGTACTCGTCAGACTGAACCAGAACCGCTCTCTGCTGGACCTGGAGCGTCACTGAGCTCCTCGACAAACGCACAGGGTTCCTCTGAAGTGTGAGAACGTGTTCCCCACAGATCCAGGTACCATCGGGTTTGAAAGGAGGCTGGAGCCGAGCAAAGAGGCGACCTGAGATCAATACTTCAGAGGCAGCCGACGCTCTGCTTCCCTTCAAAACACACCTCCAGCAGGAGGCTGGCCGAGTCCCAGTCGGATCAATCTGTGCCGGAGCGAAAGGTCAGAGGAACCGAGCAGCCAGAACCGACAAGATTCTCCCTTTGAGGGTTCAAACAGGACAGAAAAAAGGGAAGCGGAGAGTCTTCCTGAGAGGTAATCTGCATGTAAAAGGCCACAGAGGGAAAACAGAGCCTGCTGGGAATCGGAGTTTAATTGGCTCTGAAGCGGCGAATCGGAGGCATGAAAACGGAAAAAAATGGAAGTAGTGCAGCGCGACGGCGGCGGGAAGGCGGCGTGGAGAGAGAAAGAGGAGCAGTGGGTTACTATTGATAAGGTGCACCGAGGCACTTTAAGTCGACTGCAGGACAATTTTTCACAGCGCTGTAATTACGAGGCTGACGTTTCTGGTGGAATTTCATAATTTCTTTTATAAATCATGACTGGCGAGCGCTCGGAGGCAGCGGGGAGCGACGTGGACGGAATAATGCGTTTGAAATTAGGAGAGGTTCGTCCAAAAAAAAAAGAAAACCGAGCCGGAGGCGAGAGAGAGAACTGAGACAGTTTGATGTAGTGATTGAAAATCCCCACAATCCTTTTCTCTGACACAATGAGAGCCGCTGGAAGCAACCGCCTTCTGAGCCGAAATTACAAACTGTCGGCCGGCGCAGAGTAAAAATAAAGCTCCGCTCTGACAGCGCTGATTCATACCGAGAAAAAAATCAGACAAATCTGCACAAACGTCCTCCAAACCTGAACCGAACAACCAGAACCTCCTCCAGAACATCTGGTTCTGTATCTGCAGCACCTTTATCTACTGACCAGAGTTCTACCTTCACACTGTGAATGTTCCAGAGTTCCAGGTCCTTGAAGTCCACAGAGGAGGGTCCAGATTCATCACTTTAATGGACTTTTTCCATCATTTCTGAGCCTCAGAACTTCATCAGTACAGCAGATAGACACATGATGACATTTAGGAGGAAGAACACATCTGAGTTCTGGTAGAACCTGACACCAGATGGTTCTGAGGAGGTTCTGGAAGAACTTCATCAGGACAGCAGACAGACACATGACATTTAGGAGGAGGAACACATCTTCTCTCCTAATTTTGGACACATTCTGAGACATTCTGGACAGATTTTAAGTCATTTCAAACAGTATTTTTTTTTGTCATTTTAGAACATTTTAAATCATTCTGTAGAAGCTTTGTGTCATTTTGGAAATAATTTTAAGCCAATTTGAAGTTGCTGAGTCATTCTAAACAGATTTTAAGGGATTTTAAGCAGCATTTTTGTCATTTTAGTGAAAATTTTAAATCATTCTGTTCAAGCTTCACGTCATCTTGGACTTATTTTGATTAGTTTGTACAAATTTTATGTAATTGTGTCATTTTGGAAAGAATTGAGCCATTATGGAGTTTTTGATTAATTCTAAACAGATTTTAATTGATTTTAAACACCTTTTAGGATTTTCTGACTAATTTTGGATATATTTTAAATAATTTTCTATTTCAAAACTTTTTTTTTTTTTTTTTGAGTTTTACTTTAACAAACACAACAACAAACGATGTCCCAGACGGCTGTACAACCCACCACCCAGAGGAAAAGTCGAAATAAATAACACAAAAATAAGGATCACTTAAATAATTTTGTGCCATTTTGGAGATTTTGGAATTATTCCTGACAAGCACCGTGTGTATGGAACANATTTTGTGCCATTTTGGAGATTTTGGAATTATTCCTGACAAGCACCGTGTGTATGGAACACTTTTAAGTGATTTTAAACGTCTTTTAGGATTTTCTGAGTCATTGTGGATGTGTGTGGACACTTCTGAGTTATTCTGGACATATCTGAAGTGATTTTTGTCATTTTGGACAATGTTTTGAGTTAATTTGGAAAAACTTTAAGACATTCTGGACATTTGTTGTCTGTTTCAAAATGTTTAAAATCATTTAAAACATTTTCAGAGAGACTCAATTTTTTTCCCCAAAAGGACTCAAATTCGTCTCAGAACAGAAACCTGCAGCTACATGAACTTCCTCCGCTGGCTTCGCTAAATATTCTGAAGTTCCTGCAGACAAAGAACCAGCTGGTTCTTCTGGACCGACTCGTCCTACCTGCTCGGCTGCGTCCGGTGAGAAGGTGATGCTGTCCAGGAAGTGGACGGCGTCGGCAGGAAGCAGCCGGTCCAGGTATTTGGCGCAGGTGTCGTAGGCGTGCAGGAAGTCCTGCTCGCTGAGCGGCGCCCTCTTCAGCAGCTGAGGGTCGCCCTTCCAGAAGAGCTTCTGCAGCCAGACGGCGTGGACGGCGCTGGAGGTTAGCGTGGCTCCGCCGGCGCCGGGCCGAGGCAGCCGATTGGCCAGTTTGGAGACGGACAGGACGTTCTGACTGGTCAGGACCGGCTCCAGCGCGGCGAGCGGGTCGGAGGACTCGTCAGTCAGCTTCCGGTAGTTCAGACCTGCAGGGACGGAGGAGAAATGACAACATGAGGACGATAACGACGACCCAGCTGCTGATCCTCCTCTTTAGCTGTTGGACCTAAAACAGCACCGACAGGCGGCCATATTTAAATATTCAGAACTTAAATCCTCTGAGTCCCAAAACCCACCAGCAGGTTGAAGAAGTGCGTCTTTAAAACAGAAAAATCTCCCAAATGACAGCATTCATCAGCCACAAGTCAGAAAGAATCAGTTAATGTTTAAACTAAATCTCCAAAAATAAACAGTTTGCTGAAATTAGATTATGTAAAAAACGCATCGAAGAAGTCACGACTGGTTCAGACCCACAGTCCTGTGTCATGTTGCATCTCATTTTTGTCAATTTGTGCCTTTTATTGTCACGTTTTGTGTTGTTTTTGTCAGTTTGTGTTTCATTTTTGTCATTTTATGTTTAATTTTTTTGTAATTTTGTGTAATTTTGTGCCTTTTTTGTTGCGTTTTGTGTTGTTTTTGTCAATTTATGTCTCATATTTGTCATTTTATGTTTCTTTTTTTTGTAATTTTGTGTAATTTTGTGCCTTTTGTTGTCGCGTTTTGTGTTGTTTTTGTCAGTTTGTGTCTCATTTGTGTTGCTGTTGTGGTGAAACATCTTCCTACTGATGAGCAGAGCAGATTACTGTGATTACACTCAACACATTGTCGCTCTACTACTAATGTGTCTCCCTGTGACTTCCTCTTCTTCTTCCTCAGAGTGATATTTCCATTTGAACACAGTTGGTTGGACTCGTCTCAGACGGCGCCGGTTGTTTCCGGATCAGACTCCAGGATGTGTTGCAGGAGCTGTGGGAGCAGAGCAGCGCTGCACGGAGCCGTTTTACATTCACAGCGCTGATCTTGTTGTATTCAGCGTTTACTTGTTTACTCTCCACGGCGGGTTGTAGTCGTGAGAAGCGCTGCAGCGTTGCGTCGTGTTCTCTGAAGCCTCGCGTGTTCTACTTGTGTGTTTACATGCGGCGAGCATGCAGGAGGCGGTTTGATGTGCACACCGTGTTCAATATTCCATCACAGAGAAAAGCTCAGGAGACGCTAAAGAGCCGACAACAAAAGGCTTCGCGTGGAAGCGCTGCTGTCTGGTGGCGTCGCAGCCGCCAGACGCATTACTGTGGCAACAGGGCGGCAGTCTGGCCTCTAAATATTTAACGTGGAGGCTCAGCGCACGAACCAGGCGGAGAGCAGCGACATGTGCAGCGTTTAGATGGGCTGCACCAGGACGGAGCTGCAGCTTTGTCTCACTGTGGACACGTCTGAAGCTTTTGGACTCATTGTAAACAAACGTGGATCATTTTGAGCAGATTTAAAGTCGCTTTTAGGAGGTTTCTCACATTCTGGACACATTTAGAGTCACTTTGATCAAGTGTTAGTTTAGAAAAATGCTGAGAAACCTGAAAACAGTGGATCAAAAACGACTCAACGCTTCCAATATTACATAAAATTGTCCCAAATATCTCAAAATTACTTTTCTATTTTCTCATTTCGGACCAATTTTGAGTGATTTTCGACACGTTTGAGGCATTTTTACACGTTCTGACTCGCTGTAGACAAATATGGAGTCATTTTGGGCAGATTTAGTCACTTTTAGGAGGTTGATCACATTCTGGACACATTTAGAGTCACTTTGATCAAGTGTTATAAAAATGTTGATAAACCTGTAAACAGTTGATCAATATTTACTAAAATGATCAAAATTTGTCTAAAAAATTCCCTTATCTTGTCCAACATTGAGCAAAATTGTCCCCAAAAAGGGGTAAAACTTCTGCACTCTGAACTTCACGCTGTAGAAACTGAGCTGAAGTCTGACTTTAAATGTGCCCACAATGACTGGAAGTGTTTTTAAAACTCAATCAAAGTCACTGAAAATGTGTCCAAAGTGAATCCATTTGTCTAAAATGATCCACGTTTGTCTCTAAATTAATCAAACTTTGTCAAAAATGCCTCAAACTCATCCAACTTTAAGCAAAATTGTCCCACATAACGCAAAATAATTGTGTTATTTACTCATTTTTGACCAATTCTGAATCATTTTCAACAGGTTTGAGGCGTTTTATATAATTATTTAGTTATTTGTGGTAATTTTTCATCATCTTGGACAACGTTATGACAAAGTCTGACTCATTGTAGACACATATGAGTCATCTTGGGTTGTTTTGTGCAGGTTTTAGCTCCTGTTGGACAAATGTGAACCATTTTAGACAGATTTCAGATTAATTAGGACACATATGAGTCATTTAACTCAATAATAACTCACATCCAGAAGTCCATCAGATGACTGAAAATGGGTCCAAAATGACTCAACATTTATATAAACTGGCAAAAATTTGATTGGATGACGCAGAATTTGTCAAAAAGTTCTTAAATTTTGGACATTTTGAACAAACTGTTGGTTATTTTGGACACGTTTTGATGTTTTGTAGACAAACAGACTCCTTTTGAGGGACTTTCAGCAAATTTTAAGTCACTTTTCGACGTGACGGACAAAGTTTGAGTAACCTTCGACGGGTTTGAGGCGTTTTACATGAATGCGTTCATGTTGCACCAATAAATTTGAGTTATTTGGTAAATTTTGCAGAATTTTAAAGCATTGTTGACAATTTTGATCCACTGTAGTCACATGTGGAGTCATTTTCTGAAGCTTTAGAGGCTTTTGTTTCAGCAGAAAACAACCAGGCTCCAGATGTTTCGCTGTTTGTTGGTTTGTGATTCATTCGGACTAATCAAGCTGCAGGTTGAGTCTCTCTGAGGAACTCGACCGCCCGTCTGCTGATGACTTTATATCTGAGGAGCAGCTCAGACTTCGGTCCAGCAGGTTTTCTCTGGTCGCTGCGGCGCCGTGAAGTCCGACAGGACGAAGCTAACAGGCTGCCGTCAGCGTGACACACAGCGTGAACGTCTGCTGGCTTCAGCCTGAGAGAACACCGAGTTCTGAGGCGCTAATGTCACGAATCCTCGTCTGAGAGGACGAGACGCACCGACGCTGCTGCCGGCTTCCACTCAGGAGGTGAAACGAAAAGTTCTGAAGCGAGTCGAGGTCACGAAGGCACGAGGTTTAGCAGAACCAGAGTCAGGAGTCAGAGGGGACGTTGGACTGAGACCACCGGACACACTTTGGTTGATTCACTCACAGTTTGAATTTATAAAAACTAATTTTAGACTCATTTTGCATCAGTTTAGTCATTTTTAAAAAATACTTTGGACTCATGTTCAGTCATTTCCAACAGCTTTGAGTCATTCTGGGAAGTTTGTGACCAATTGGGGCGAATTTTAAGTCATTTTGGACGAATCTGGAGGGATTTTTGATTTATTTTCAACACGGTTTGTGTTGTTTTGGACAAATTTGAGGCATTTTGGACATCCTCCATCAATCAGTTTTTGTTATTTTGGATCATTTTCAAGTCTGTTGGAAAACATTTGAGCCATTTTATCAGTTTATAAAAAAAATTAGAAGATTTTTATTTTATTTTGCAGAAGTTTTGAGTCAGTTTGAAAAGATTTTCTGTCATTTTTATCAACTTTTAGTCATTTTGGATCATTTTCAAGTCATTTCAAAAATAAAAACTGAGTCATTTTCATAGTTTTTATCATCTGATATGCACCGGTTGATATATATCTTCAGAAATCATGTAAATATGTGCAGCTGCTCTGCTCCAATCATTTCAGGATAAATTAAAAAGAGATGCAAAACCACTACAAAAAAAACACAAAAGGACGTAAACACACGAAGAAAAGAAGTAAAGTCCCCACAAAAACATAAAATAATGAAAACAAAGACACGTAAACACATGAAGAAAAGACGCAAACACACGAAAACAAATGATGCAAACACGATGTGAATAACTAAAATGCCAACAAAAGCGCAAACACAGGAAGACAAGATGCAAAGTCACCACAGAAAGGTTTGCATCTCCACAGAACACACAAACACAAGATAGAAGGACACGACGTGGCCACAAAGACATGAAACAAGTGGAAAAAGATAATAAAACGGGCAAAAGTCCAACAAAAAGAGATAAAAAGACACAAAAACCTGCAAACAGCAGATGAAGACGTGAAATCAGCACAAACAGACTCGATATCAGCGGCTCACATCGCCGTGTTTTAGAGAAATCCTCTGAATGTTCGGCCGCTTTGATCAGTTCAGGATAAATAATCAGCTTCCAGTGATTTAATCTGCTGCTGATAACAGCTGCTGCTGTTGCTTTATGGCTCATCTGAACTAATAAATCTGCAGGTGGGATCAGTCGGCGCTCTGAGGAGCATCTAGAACGTCCACAGAGGATTTATTCACAGCGTCTGTGTGATCCAGGATCCTCTTCTGTCGAGCTGCTGATAAACCCAAAGTAAAGTTCAGCCGCAAGTGAATCCACTTATTTTATGTAAAACTGAACTTTGAGGTGTGTGTGTGTGTGTGTGTGTGTGTGTGTGTGTTAAACAGAGACATGTGTCAGCGGTAAAAGCTGCGACGCCGCGAGCAGCAGAAGGAGGAAGTGAGGCGTGAAAGCGCAGCTGACACCCGCCGACCTTTCCTGAACTTCGGCGAGCGGAGACGCCACCTTCGCCCGGACGCAGCAAAGTTTCTGCTCTTCAGCCGGCGGCGGTGACACCACGCAGCCTGCCGCAGATCCCGCCACGCTGCCACTCAGCACTGCAGCTAGACAAAGACGTCGGCGCCTCGTTTAGGGGGAAATATTCACCGCTTTGACCGCTTTAACCTTTCAGATGTAGAGATATTAAAACCAAGGACCAGAATAGAGATTAAATCTGGTACGTGGAGGTCCAGAAGGGAAGCGTTTCATCTGTTTCCTCACAGTGAAGTACGCACAAACAACAGAAAAGATGAAAAAATACCTCAAAAAGATGCAACATGACAGCTAAAGAACACAAACAGGCCGTAAAAAAGATGAAAAATCTCCAGAAAGGCTAAAAATCAACACAAAAAGACACAAAATCGAAACGAAAGTGTGCGAAAAAACATGAAAATATGCAAAATCAACACAAAAAGATGCGACATCAAAGTA
>NW_007578170.1:239223-240373 GCF_000690725.1 Stegastes partitus
ATGAAATAAAAACTCAAAAAAGCCTTAATTAAGAAATAAATGGTTGAAACTCTGAAATATTGAAAAGAAAAATCAACGTTCGAGGGCCGTAGGAAGATAAAAAACGTAAAATTCTTCCAATTTTTACAGTTTCTGGCTGATGAATGAGTCATTTTGGGGTTTAATTTAAAGGAAACACATCTGCTCGTTTCTTAACTCGTCATGTTCTAACATGTTGGTAATAAACCACAATAAATTAACTCACCACCGGCGACGGCTCGCAGCTTCTTCAGCAGCTTGACGTGAGATTCGGGTTTGATGGCGGCGCCGACGAACGGCTCGCAGCCGGCGGCGTCCAGCAAGGTGTAGTAATAGAGCAGGCGGCTGAGGTCACTTCCTTCCACCGTAGGAAGGACATATTTGGTCATGTGGCCGTAGAAGGCCTGAGGGTCGCCCCGGAGAGTCTCGAACAGACGCAGAGAGTCGCTGCGAGCTTCGATGTCTTTGGTGGAGAGACTGGAAGAGACGAGGAGAAGGAAAGGTCATGCTCACTGTGAGGAACCAGAGGAAACAGAAGAAACGTTAAATCTGAAACGTGTTGGAGACGAAAACAAGAACAAATGTAAACAGCAGGCCGCCGGAGAAAAGTCTGACACAGAACGACAAAAACGAGACACAAAACAAGAAAAAAACGAGACAGTATAACACATAAGATCTATAGAAACGAGACACGAAGCAACACAACGACAGAAACGCAACACAGAGCGACAAAAGCACACAAACAGAAAATCAGAAAATGTTTTCCAAACGTCACCGCCTGTGACTAAACATGATCTTACGTCCTATACGCGACCTGTGTTTAGAAACAGCGTGGACGCCCTCAGACCTGTGTTGGTTCTGGTCCAGGCCCAGATACCGCTCCATGTACAAGAACACAGGCGACGGACGGCGTTAAGAGACAGAGGCTCACTCTGATTGGATTGGATCTGAACTACTGCTACTTGAAGTTCTAGCAGCTTATGAACAACACACTCATGTGGTTCGGTGTGGATGGATTCTGTTCTATAGACGAGGTGGTGTGTAGAGGGGAGGACGCTGGGTTTTATAAAACTCTGCTTCATGTGGACGAGACCTGAACCGATCACTGATTGAAGAAACATGGTGGAGCTCC
>NW_007578170.1:241357-247528 GCF_000690725.1 Stegastes partitus
CTGCAGAGATCTAATCCGGTCGAGGATTCCTCGTCTCTCATCTCCACATTCTGTTTGTTGTGTCATCCGTCATGTCCAAACAGAAATAGCTGCTAATATTCGTTCGGTTTAATTGAGGCGCTAATCGCTGGGCCTGAATTAAACTCCGGGGGGAGCGCCGGCTCATGATTATTCATCGCCGGCAGAGCTGATGCGAGCTGATGCGAGCTGGATTCCTGTTTTCATTCTGCAATCTGTGCTGCTAATGCGAGTGCAGACGAGCGTCCAGCAGGAGGCCGTCAGCGTTCAGAGGAAGCCGAGCGACGGACGCGACGTGCAGCTGCTTCCTCACACTGATCCAGAGTCAGTTAGTCTGAAAACACAACGCCGACTGGACGACTGGTCATAGGTTTGATCTGCAAGAATGTAAAGAACCTGCAATAACCCGTCAAACACCAGAGGATACACGTGTTCTGGTGCTGGTTCTGAGTCGTTCAGTGGTGATGTTGTGTATCGTTTTATGATTTTGCATCTTTTGTGGTGATTTCATGTCAGCTGTGGTGATCTGGACGCTTTTTGTGCCGATTCTGCAGCTTTTTGTGGTGATTCAGTGTCTTTTCAAACACATCTGGTGTCTTTTATGGTCATTTTCATCTTTTTGATGTAATGTTGCATCTTTTTAGGTGATTCTATGTCCGTTGTGGTCATTTTGAGTCTTTTTGTGATGTTTCTGCATCTTTTAATTGTGATGATTTTGCATTTTTTACTGGTGATTTCATGTCAGTTGTGGTGATTTAGAGTTTTATTTGTGATGATTTTGCATTCTTTACTGGCTGTGTTGAGTGTTTTTGTGCCGATTTCGTGTCTTTGTGCTGATTTTATGTGTTTTCAGACTAATTTCTTGTATTTTATGGTCATTTTGCATCTGTTTCAAGGGAGTTTGCATCTTTTTGTGCTGATTTTGAGTCTTTTTGTGCTGATTTTGCATCTTTTTGAAGTGACCTTGCATATTTTTTTGTGATTTCATGTCAGCTGTGGCAATTTATATTTTTTTGTGGTGGTTTTGCATCTTTTAGTCGTGATTTTGAGTCTTTTTATGCCAATTCTGCAGCTTTTTGTGGTGATTTAGTGTCTTTTCAAACACATTTTGTGTCTTTTTATGGTCATTTTCATTTTTCTGATGTAATAATTTTTTTCTCTTTCTGTTTTTAAGTTGTTGTGTCTCTGTGTGTCGATTCAGTGCCTCTGCAGTCAAACTGCATCTATTTATGATAATTTTGCAAACAGCTAATGGATCAGCTGTCAGCTATTAAATTAATCTCCAACTATTCTGATCAGTGATTCATCACTTTTGAGTATTTACATAAAAACTGTCTAATTTCTCTGATTTCAGCTCCTTAAATGTGAATGTTTTCTGGTTTCTTTCCTCTGTGACAGAAAACTGAACATCTTTGGTCAAAACGAGACATTTGAGGAAACTCTGATCCACATTTTTCACCTTTTCACTAATAAATTCATGCAGTAAATAATCAACAGTTTGAAAAAAAAAAATGCTCCAAAAGAATTTAATCTGTTTTTTTCCATTGATCTTTAGTTTCTGATGCAGACTCTCGTCCCTACAAAAACATAAAACGGTGTTTTTTAGTGTTTGTTTTGCAGAAAAACTCCACATCGAGTCAGTTTCTCCACTAATGTGCGGCTCTATGTTGTGGTTTTCTCTGCCTGGAGGGTTGATGAGCGGTAAAGTAGAAGTGACTTGATGAGAACTCCTCTTCAGCTGCTTCCATCGCAGCAGAACTCAGATCAGTGAATCGCTGCCAGTTTACGGGAGGCGCTGAGCTTTAATGTGCCAGATGAGGTGAGCAGATTTAAAGGATTCTTGGTGCTGGCTGTGGATCAGTCACCGAAGACGCTTTATTCCTGAACAGAAGAGTGAAGCTGCAGCTCAAACCCACTGTTTGAAATGTTAAACTGTTTGTTTGCATCTCTTTCATATTCGTCCATCCGCTGCATCGGAACAAACGGCCCACAAACGGGGCGCTTTCTCAGATTTCAGCGCAAATTTGCATCGATTTTAAGAGAACGGCGTCGAACTGAGCTGCAGACGCTGATTCAGACGGTTTTTTTTGAGTAACTGCGGATGAGACGAAGCCAAACGAGGTGAATCCTGAAGCGTCGTCTCCGTGGGAGGTTTATGAGCGTCGTCAGGATGAACGGAGGCTCAGACGACGGAGGTTCACGTCGGTTCTTCTGCAGTTTGTTCTGTGTTTGTTCTGTTTAACTGTTTCTATCGTCCAGCTCCTGGTTCTACGTCCACCCGCTCACAGCGACGAAATAATGTCATAAAAAACATTAAAAAAACAAAAAAAATGTGAATATTTGGTAGGAAGAGTGCAAGCAAATAAAAAAAATTAAAAACGGTGGAATACTTTGAGGTTCAGGATAAAAAAATCCAGAAAATATCTGTTAAAAAATGTTTTAAGCTGATTTAAATAAAGTCAAACTGTCTAATTTATAGTCAAACGTTATATAAAATGTTATATCGAAAACTCAGAGTAAACGTCCGAAACAGCTTAAAATACGTCCAACGTGACTCAAATCCAGCAGAATGAATCATAAACTGTGAAAAAGGACTAAAAAAAGTCTAAATTTACCAGAAATTGTTTAAAAAATGGTCCAAAATGAGCAAAATTCAAGTTTGTTTTTACTTTTATAAAGCAGCGACATCACACACTGAAGAAATGTGTGTGTATTAGTGTGTGTGTGTGTATTAGTGTGTGTGTGTGTGTGTGTGTGTGTGTGTGTGTGTGTATTAGTGTGTGTGTGTACCCGCTGTCTGTGAACAGGAACTCCAGGTGAGTCATGTAAACCTCCCACAGAGGAACACTGTAGCGCTTCGCCAGAGACACAGCGATCCGATACACACCGTCATCCAGGGTCCTACCACACACACACACACACACACACACACACACACAGATTCATGTCATCACAGCAGACGGTCGTTCCACTGAAACACTTGTTTAAACCAGAAAAAGAAAAAACACACCTGTCTGACTGCAGCTCACCTGTCTGCTCAGTGATTGGCTCTTCTCATCGGTCTCACCTGCCCCACCTGTCCTACCCATCCCACCCATCCCCCCTGTATGCTCAGTGATTGGCTCTTCTCATCGGTCTCACCTGTCCATCGGTCTCACCTGTCCCACCTGTCCTCCCTGTGTGTTCAGTGATTGGCCTGTCTCACCTGTCTCACCTGTCTCACCTGTCCCCCCATCCCCCCGTCCTACCCGGTCCCACATGTCCCACCTGTCCCCCCTGTGTGCTCAGTGATTGGCCTGTCTCACCTGTTTCACTTGTCCCCCCATCCCCCCGTCCCCCCTGTGCGCCCAGCGATTGGCCGGCGGCACAAACACTCACTCGGTCAGGCCCAGGATGGTTTCCTTCTTGTACTCCCCGTCGGAGCTGAACCGGTGCACGTCGACGCCGCGGCCCAAACCCTGCAGCACCTGGGCCTGCGTGAAGTCCGTGAGCCGCTCGTTGTACACCTGCAGCTGGCCAATCAGCTTCTGCAGCTCCTCCGGCCAATCGGAGCCGGAGGACACGTGCTGGGTGACCAATCGGATCAGCTCCTTGGGGTCGGCCTGCGAAGGGAAACAAACTCGGTTTAATTCAGAAAAAACTTTAAACGGGAACAAATCTGCTGCGATCCGTTGGCTTAAAATCATGAATATTTATGGAGAGGAGAACATGTTAATGAGTTTGTGGAGCAGAACTCGGCGGCGCTCCTGCGTCTGGATGCAGCTGGTTCTCCGTCGCCTGTCCCCAGGTGCTTCATGCTCAGAATTAAAATGCAAATCGGAGGCAGAAGAAGCGAAACAAAGAGCTGCTCTGTGAGCCAACGTCTGAAACTCCTCCTGGGTTCGTGTTTGTCTGATACGTTCATTCTGAAGCTTAAAGAGCAAAGTTCTGCTCGTCTGCAGCTTCACAGCGTCGCTCCGCTGCAACGCGTCCACCTGCTTTATGGGCAGAAACACGAATCGGTCTGGACGCTGCTGCAGCGCCAGGAAACCTTAAAACAACGGCAGGAACAAAGAAAACAGCAAATTACATCTGGTGTGTTCATGAAAACACACTCAGAGGTAAAAAGGAAGAACTGTGGACTCATTCCAAGTCCTTCTAGATGGTTGCTGTCATTTTGAGCGACATTTTAACGGATTCTGTGAATGTTTCAGCTCATTTTGGACGAGTTTTAAATCATTTTAAAGATTTTTTAATAATATTGGATGCTTGTCAATCGTGTTGCACAAATCATAAGTCATTCTGAACATTTTAAGAATTGTTTTTGACAGACTTTAAATCTTATTTGTTATTTTGAGCAAGTTTAAAATCATTTTTGAACATTTTTCTGATGTTTTGGATCATTTCTTGGTAATTTTGGACTTTCTTTTTGGTGTTTTGAAGATTTTTAATCTATTTTTTTAACCTAATTTCAGACAAGTTTAGAGCTGATTTGGACAAAGTGACATAAATGGCTTAAAATCTATAAGAAATGTCTCTGATCTTGTCCAGAATTAATGGAAAAAATGGTTTAAGAATGACCTGAAACTAATTCAAATGACAAAAAAAAATTTAAAAAAAGTCCAACATGACTGAACGACTTCACTACAAAAAAGTGCAGAACAACCTCCAATTTATCTTAAGATTTTGTCCAACATGTCAGAGAGCTGCTCAGTTTTTTCTCATTTTGGCCAAATTTATTCCTAATTTTGGAAATTTTTGTGTATTCGTTGATAAACTGAAAGTCGTTCTGGACTGCTTTGTCATTCTGTAGTTCTTCTTTAAATCACTTTTCACACAGTTTTAAGTATTTTGGAAGAATTTTGAGTCATTCTGCACAAGCGTCAACTAATTTTGGATGAATTTGTGTCATTTTTGAGTCATTTTGGATGCTTGTTTTGTAGTTTTAGATGAATGGCAAATCTTTTTGGACTGTTTTATCACTCTGGACATGTTTCGTAGGACATTCTGGAGTTATCTTGCAAAAATTCTCCGGTATTTGGATGCGATAGCCCAAATCAACTTGGAACTCGTCAGAAATAAGTCAAACCTGCTCCTTTGTGGATAAACTCCTGCTGGCAGAGCGTCTACATGCAGCACGAAGCGGCTCTTTAGCGCTGAAGGACCCAGAAACAGCCGAATGTGGAGCGTTTAGACCAACAGGATCCCAGCTGAGACGCTCTTCTGGTCTCCGTCGGCCGTTTTTAACCTCATTGTGCCGTTAAAGCTGCTCCACGCCGTAACGTCCACGCCGGACCGAAGGCAAACGGCCCTTCAGGCTTTTCATTAGCCAGAGTCACACTGAGCTGCAGCTCCGCAGCTTCACACGCTCACCGGCACAAACTAATGAGGCCGCTTCCACAAACCGCGCTCGTTTTCTGGAGGAGGAGAAGGTGGAGAGTTTCCTGCTGCAGTTCCAGGAGACGAATCGGGCTGTTTAATAATCGGCTTCTTCCTGCTGCATGTGGAGGAGCGACAGGCGGCTCCAGGCCTGAAGGGAACTCCCCGGCCTGTGATGGACGGCAGGTGAGTGTTGCAGCACCTCCGTTCTCCTTTAATGAGTTTGGTTTTTGGCGTCCTGCGAGCCGTCGCCCAGCAGGACGGGACGCTTCGTTTGTTGATCCTATTTGCATAAGATAATTATGGCTGCTGGAGACGAGCATGAAATCAGACGAGGAAGGTGAGCGTCTTTAGACTGCCGGTTCAAAAGCAGGAGGAGAGGACGGGGAGCTGGAGTATTAACGGGAGGGATGGAGGGAATCAGTCTGAGGTATCTGGGACTAAAGTTTCCCTCCAGGATAAAGAGAGAACACAGCGCCAGAGAAGAAAGAGCGCCGGCGCTGTGATGGACGGCCGATGTTTGAAGAACGTTACTGAAATCAGGCTTTCATCATGAAACGCTGTTTGCATTATCTCCTGCCTCCCTCTGACATTCATCTGCTGCATTGTGTCCGATCCGGATTTAAAACAGACTCTCTGAACCAACCGGCTGCACCAGAACTGTCCAGAATGACAAGAGGAGGGACAGAACGGCTCAAAGTGTGTCTGAAGTGACTAAAAACCGTCCAAAATGACAAAGAAACGTCCAATAAATCCCCAAAACGACTGCAAAATTAGTAAAGAACGACAGAACAG
>NW_007578170.1:249484-251952 GCF_000690725.1 Stegastes partitus
TGGTTGGTTTTAAATGGAATAACCAAGTCTCTGCTTCCCCCTGAAGGCAACGCTGGACAAAGTCTGAATCTTTGAGGATGCACAGACAAAGTCTAAACACAGAAACTTTAAACCTCGTGGCGTTGAGGCGTCACTAAACTGTATTTTTGATTTTGTGGCTGGGTTCGCTGGTAACCGACTCAGCGGCTCCATCACAGCCTCTCTGGGCACCAGAACCATCGGGTCTCTATGTGGCCCAGGGGAGCCAGACAGGACAGACATGCGCAGTCGATGCAGTCCGAGCTTTGATTAGCCGATCGACTGCACGCCGGCGGCCCGGCCTGTGATCGGCGGCCTTCACGCTCCGTTTGCGCAGCGATTATTCCTTCTAAACGCGACGCCTGGGTTCCTCCTCCTGCTAATTACTGCACACACTGTACACGGCGTTTACAGAATTAGCGCTAATGAGGCCGGCGGCGGCAGAGCTCAGCGTTCAGGACGACACAAACACGAGTCGTTAGCATCGTTAGGGTCCTCTGGAGGAGCAGGAAGCTCCACGGATCCACCGCAGGAGGAGAAGCACTCGGGTCGGCGCTGATTGATGTGATAATACGACTCGTACCGACTGCAGATCCTCCGCTTGTTTCATCTCGTGTTTCAACATGAAGTCCTGCAGCTCTGAGGAACCAGAACATGAAGCGGGACACAGAACTCAGAACCGTCTGCTGTCATCACTGATGTCACTGTGTTTGTCGTTCTGAGCCTCTGTTTTGTTGTTTTGTTGCTTTTTTGATCATTTTTTGTCACGTTGTGCGTCTTTATTTGTCATCTTGTTGGTCTTTTCTTTTCTTTTTGTGTCTCTTTGTGGTCGTCGTGTCTGCTTTTGTTGCTCTGTGCCTCCTTTTTGTTGTTTGCTGCTTTGTTTTGGTCATTTTTTTGTATTTCTTTCGGTCGATTTGTGTCACGTTGTGCATCTTTCTTTGTCATTTTGTGTCTTCCTGTCATGTTGTTGGTCTTGTTGTGTCTCTTTGTGGTCACCGTGTCTGCTTTTGTTGCTCTGTGCCTCTTTTTTGTTGTTTGTTGCTTTTGTTTTGGTCATTTTTTTGTATTTCTTTCGGTCAATTTGTGTCGCGTTGTTTCTTGTTTTGTCATTTTGTGTCTGTTGGTCTTGTTGTGTCTCTTTGTGGTCGTTGTGTTACTGCTTTTGTCATTTCATGTCTCATTTCTGTCATTTTGTTTCTCTTCTGTGTCGAAAAAACAACAAATCTTCCTTAAAACTTTGATTTTTTAGCGTCTAAGTTGCAGCTCGGCGGCGTCTCTACCTGCGGTGAAGGCGATCCGGCGAGTCGGGCCGAGGTTTAAACCCGATCTTAATTGAGTTCTTTCTTCGCTTTAACCTTTAAACTCGCGCCTCCTCGCACCAGCAGCAGCAGCAGCGAGGACGCCGGCTGCTCGTCGAGGCTTTAAGAACACATCAGACACTTCGAGCGAAGCCCTCCGAGAGTTTCTCCTCCCGTTTGCAGCCGAGTGACTCCGGCGGCTCGAGTGTTTGGCGTCTCATTGCTCGGCTATGAAATTATGTGATAGCGACAAGAGAATTGAAAGAGCGTGATAGTTATTGAGACAGTGCCGCTGCTCTTCAGCCCAGAGCGGGAAACACTCGGAGACAGCTCGGCACACAAACACGCCACCCGCTGTCACGGCAACACACGTCTGAGGCTCGCACAAACACAACAAGAGTCGCACGAACATGTGGAGGAACACACGCCCGGCTCGGCTCGGCGTCCCCGCTAGCCTCATCTGCAATGCAAAGCCAGCGTTTGCGTGAAACAGAGATACGCAGTCGGACGTATCTGAAATTAAATATCTGCCGATGTTCAACGTGTAGCCCGAAAGATAAGAGGCGGCGAGCGCGGCGGAGGGAGAAACGTAGAAAGCGTGCGGAGGGGAGATAGCATTGTGGCGGCGCCGAGACGAGGCCGCGGGGGGAGAAAACACGAGATGAACGGCGAACGATAGCGACACAAAGACGCAACGTGGAAACACAAAGAGCGTCAAAGCGTTTCATTTAACTTGAGACAGACGAGGACAGAAAACAGGAGGAGGGTCTGAAAGGGTTCCTCGCCGCCGCCACCGCCGCCGTCATTAACTGTTAAAAATAAACTAGTTTTACTGCTTCAGGTGTGATTTCTGGAACACTTGACAGAAGTTCCCTGTTTTGGTAAATTTACTCAAAATCAAAGAGAAACTGCATTAATTTACATGTCTTCTGTGAAATAGTTTGACTGTAAAATGATGCTATTCTGTGTTTAGATCAGCAGAAGATCTAATTATGACACAGATATGTGTCTTTATTTGAAATAAAAATTACGTATAAAAGGAATAAAGAATTACTAAGTTATTTAGATTTTTGTAAAAAGACAGAAAAACGTATAAATTTACATTTATTATTTTTTTTATCATTCCACAGTTTTTAACTTCATTTTTTT
>NW_007578170.1:252227-253192 GCF_000690725.1 Stegastes partitus
GTTTTTAGGTTGTACGTATTCCACTATTTTAATTTTGTTTATTTATTTGAAAAATAGATTTATAATTCTTAAAATATCATTTATTTTTCATTTATTGTATTTGCATATATTTCTATTATTCTACAGTTTTTAAATGTTAACATTATTCCGCAGCTTTTTATTTCATCCTATTTTTCATTTTTCTCATTTTTCTTCTTTTTACTGATCCACACTTGTTATTTTTTCCTGTCTCTAACAGGATGTGTTTTTGCGGCACCACGTCCTCCACAATAAGAGACTCGACAACAAGCACTCAGTCCGGAGGAAACGCGCTAAAAAGCGACGACGACACCAAAAAAGAAAAGATGGTGCCAGAGTGGAGGCGAGCGTGGCGGAGGAAGCGCTCGGTGTTTTAGTCTAATGGACGTGAACTTGAGCGGAGGCGGCTGATGGCGGCTGATGGCGGCTGCAGGATGTGTGTCGCCGTGTGCTGCTGCTGCTGTGTGAGGGGAAGCTGAGCGACCTTGAATGTCAGCCGGGACACACTTATCCACTTCAGGCCGGCCTCTCTCGCCGCGCCGGCCTTTTACGCCGGCGTTTTACCTCCGTCCTTCCACCTGGACTAAAACCCACGAGAGCCTCGGTCCACTCAAGGAAAAGGTCAGAACCATTTCTCGTCTTATTCGGCGCCAATCAGCCCCAGAAGCCCTCCGCCGACGCTCCTCGTCCCCGACTCGCTCCCGGCCTCTCATCTCTGTCCTTGCTTTATTTACTTAGTGCTCCACTTCAAAAAATGGACATAAAGCGGCTGCAAAGTGACATTTGGGTCGTTGAGTGAAGAAAAAGAATCCATCAGTCCTCCGAGCGACCCGCTCTGGATCAGCTGGTTCTGTATCGGCAGCGGCTTGACTTAACGAAGCTCCTCCGTCCTGGGAGCAGGTCCTGATTAACGAGCCATTAAAGGACATTTTTATCACTTTAATGGA
>NW_007578170.1:254281-258840 GCF_000690725.1 Stegastes partitus
CAGGAACATTTTTATTCATTCTGGAAGCATCGATTCAAACTAATCTAAAATCATTCTGGACACGTCGTGAGTCACTTTGGGAGTTTTTATTTTGTCACTTCAGACAAAAAATGATTCAAACTTTGTTCCTAATGACTCCAAATCGCCCAGTGTGGTTCACAAATGTTCAGAATTACAAAAGAAACTCCATCATTCCTCGGTGGCCGACACTGACCTGGTACAGAGTGTGGTTCTTGTCCTTGAAGCAGGGCAGCAGGCGGGCGTATATCTGCAGGGCGTAGTAGTAGGCGGCCAGCTGCAGCGACAGCGCCGAGCCGCGCTGCTGCTCGAAGCACCGGTTGGCGTCCAGAACCTGCAACGAAGGAGGGAAGAGAAGAAGAACGAGTGAAACACGACGCTGGTTTAAATATTCAGTCTGAGACGACGATGATCTGTCCGAAGCGTCCAGGAAAACCTCTGATGTTCAGTTCTGCTGTTTAGAGTTTCATCAGCTGAGCGCCGTCCAGTCCGTCTTCAGCCGTCACTCAGGAATTCACTGGTTTTTAAACTTGTTTTAAATTTCTACTGTTTTAATAATTCTGGACAAAATCTGAAGTAATTTTTGACCTTTTGTGACATATTTTGATTAATGCTGGACAAATATTTAAATACTTTTTGACCATTTTTCATTTAAGGCAAATTGTTCAGATTGTTTTTTAACCTTTTGTTGATTTCAGACATATTTTAAATAATTTTAGACAACATTTCTAGAGATTTTTGATCCTATTTTATTTAAGATATTTTTCTGAAAAACTTGATCAGATTTTGTAAATACTTTTATTCAATTTTGGATTTTTTTAAATGACTTTGATCAAATTTAAAACTAATTTTTGACTTTTTCAAATCATTTTTTCCCATTTTAGACCTATTTTAAATAATTGTAAACAAGCCTTTCTGTACTTCTTGACCTTTATTTTTTCCATTTTGGACATTTTATCAATAATTTTAGACAAATTCTGAGCGATGTTGAATTTGTTTTTATCAGTTCAGACATGTTTGAGTCCTTCTGGACACACCGGGTAGTTTGGGGAACATTTTAGGTAGATTTAAATTTAAATATTCAGTCTTGAACTTTCATTCATAATTTTGGACAAATTTTTAAGTCATTTTGAAAGTTTTTTTCCCCCTATTTTGGGCATTTTTTCAAAATAACTTTGATGAAATTCTAAGTAACGTTAAATCATTTTTGCTATTTAAGCATTTTTTTTTGTCATTCTGAACAAACGGAGTCATTTGGGGCACATTTTAAGTCATTCTAGAGTCGTCTTTGTCACTTTAACACATGTTTGAGTCATTTTTGGAGCCTGTTGGCTCTAAAACCTGCCAGTGGAAGCTTTCCAGGAACTCTGTGATATTTATCATGTCGGCGCCTCCACCTGAACACCGTCCGTCTTGAACTTTGATTTTCTCAGACTGTGATGCTGACAGCTGCCTGGTCGGAGGTTTTCACCGGCTGAAGCTGTTTGAGACGTGAAGCCGAGCGGTCGGCCACAACAATAAAACCACCGGCAGCATCCACCATCTGGTTAACGGCTGTCGGCGGTAAACAACCTCAGATCATCCTGAAGCTGCCTGACAGAAGGACGTCACGGAAAAACGAACGACGCTTCCTGTTCTGAAGAAAAGCGCCGGACTCGAACCTCGCGGTCAGAAAACAAACTGCAGGACCCTGACTTTACTGCAACCTGAAGAATAAAGTCGACAAATGGAGCCGGAAAGAAGATTAAAGCAGGTTTTTAAATATTAAAAGCAAAGCGAGACGAGTCTGACGTGGACAAATTCACATGTTGTTACTGGAAAGATGAAATGATTCCAGCGTGTTGGTGCACGACGACCGGGAAGCTGCTCTGATCTCTGCAGCAGCAGCTCCTTCAAAGACGCTTTATTCTGCACATATTTAACAAAATACTGTCAAGAAATGTATTAAACGTGAACCTGCTGATCCAGAATTACACGTCTTCAGGAATGTAGCTGAGGGATGATTCACCAGACGACTTCCACGGGAACGTTTCAGATCAGGTGGAGGAGGATCGCCATCAAGGTGGCATGAGACCGAGTTTTATGATCGTTTTAATGACCAAAAAAAAAATGAAAACATTTATTTCTTTGTCGTTTTTGCCAAATTTGTGACGACTTTGGATGACATCTCAACGTCTATTTACAATCAGCTGCCAGATAAAGTCCATAAGTGAAGATTTTTTTTTTTTTTGAGCAAAAAAAACAAATTAAAATGTTTAGAATCAACATTTCAAAACGTTTGTTAGGGATATAAATAAGTTGGGGATCTCCTCTTTCAAAAGACTTCGATCATGTGTTGCCATGACCGATTCATTGGGAACTGGTGCGTAAAACTGCGATATTTACCATTTTTGAGGGCTGATATCTCAGAGGCTTTACGTGTCATCTTCACTAAATTGGGTGGATTGAAACACCTCATACTGGACTATGAAGCACTGAACTTTCAGAGCTTTATTGTAAATCCTGTTTGTTTTATGTGTGTGCAAAGATGGTCTCAGGCGTTAATATTTCCTTCCATTGACCAGTCATAGGATCTCAGCACTGAGGAACCTATAATGAGGGATTCAAACACCTCCAGTAGAGGAGACGTGTTCTCAAATCTGAAGTCCTTAAATGCTTCTTGAGACACTGTCGTCCAAAGTTAGGGTCTCGTCAACAAAAACTACAAAAAAAATAGATTTTTTTCATTATTTTTTGGAGCAGAAATGTGATGATTAACCTTCAACACGAAGTAACTTTGGCTTGAACTTCATGCTCAGGTATGGTTTTGATTAATCGCTCATGAATTCTTCAGTAGACATCATTACACATCTGGTATCAACCAAAAGGAGACGAGCTGACGGTTAAATATATCTGGAGGTTTACTCTTGTCATATACATACAGGTGTGAAAAGGAAAAGGTAAACTTCATAATTGCCAGGATTTTTTTATACAAAGGCTCTGAACCCACAGGAGTCACTGGTTTTAATGTTGTGGCTGATCGCTTCACACTTTTGATGAACTTCAGACGAACCGTCCGACCAGAAACGGCTCAGAAACCAGTGGAGGCTTTGGACTCCCTCAGCTGCTCGCCAGCCTCAGCCAGTGTTTGTGTGTCGGTGCACCTACCTGAGGCAGGGCCAGTAAGTAGGACAGAGCCAGCATCATGTCCCTGGGAAAGGCGTCGTTGGCCAGCTGCAGCAGCACTGGAGAGGAGAGGAGAGAAAAGAGTTTCAGTGAAGGATTAGCAGGCAGCCGGAGCCTCATCCAGTGTTTGTTGAATGCAGGAGACAGTTTGTGTCAGAAAACACCTCTCAGCGGCCAGACAAAGCAGAGGGACGGTAAAAATAGAGTCTGGAAGGAGCAGCGGGGGGAAGGGAAGGGAAGGGAAATCAGGAAGAAATCCTCTAAAACTCTGGGAGTCCGTCCACGTTCTGGCCGGGACGGAGTGTTTGGACATGTGGTGAACGAATGTGTGCACGGAGCGACGTCGAGCTGGATCCAGAACCCCAACAGACAGCAGGAGGACGAGCTCCACCGTCAGAACCATCAGATGGTCACTGATGCAGCTCAACGGCTCGTTCTGATCAGAAACGAGCCGCCGCCGCCGTGGCCCAGTTCCTACTGACGTGATGCACTGGGCCCCACGTTCTCACAACTCTGGACTGGTTTGGGTCGAACTGGTACAGCTCAACGTTTACTGGGAGTCGACTCCAAACCAACAGACACAAACTGGAGTTTAGATTAATTTAGGAGGTTTGACTCAAAGAACTGAGAAGGTTTGTGTAGAACGTGATGGTCACATGTGCATCGTCACACATGACATCACCTTTATCACCATGACATCATCTTTATCACCATGACAACCCGTGTGACAGATGTGTTTGAGAGTCATTTTGGACAAATTTAAGACAAGAAAAGTCTTTATTAATCCAAAGTCACAGCAGCAAAGATGTTGCAAACATTCAAGGACTGAAGTATAACAAGAATAAAAATAAAACAAAATATATTTTATTGTCTGGTTCTGGACAACAAATGTACATTTACAGTAATTTATGACACGTTTCAAGTCATGCTGGTTCGTTCTGATTCATTTTGATTCCATTTTTGTCACTAATGTTATCAGATTGGTTGGATTTTAGGTCATTTTGGCCATTTTTTTTCATGTTTTTAGTCTCTCTGTACAAGCTCAGAGATGTTTTTTGTCATTTCTGATCAATTTTGGACAATTTGTGAGTCATTATTGTGGTACTTTGAGTCACTCTGTACAAGCTTAGAGACATGTTGGACAATTTTTTGTCGTTTTTTAGGGGGAGAATGCCATTTTGGACACATTTGAATTCATTTTGATGAAGTTTTTGTCACTTTAGACAGATTTAAAAGAATCTTGGGCAGATTTTGAGGAATTCTGGTCATGATTGGAGTCACTCCTCATAAGCTTTGAGTTACATTGGACAGATTTTCATTGTGCAAACATTTCTGCCACTTTAGAACATTTTGGGGGAGAAATTTTGACTATTTTT
>NW_007578170.1:259214-260161 GCF_000690725.1 Stegastes partitus
TTTCTGATTATTCAAGTGTCAGCAAAACAAAACAATAATAAATTATCCACAGTTCAGATTTCTGGTTTTGAAATGAATGCAAAATGACGCACGTTTAATGGAAAAGTTCCTCGTTTGCGTGAATAAACGTAAAATTTGAGGAAATGTGCGACACAAGAAAGATGAATGAAGTCATCAACTGGAGAAGTTTTGTGCTGATGGTTAGAATAAAGGCGTCTGACAGAGAAACAAACAAACAAAAAAAATAAAGTGTCAGCAAAATGAAAGAAGAACTTTCAGGCTGAACTGATCCACTGTCCAGATGTCTGGTCTGGATGTTTAATGGTTCAGTACCAACATGGTCCAGACCCCTGTGACTGATGAGAAGGCTTCATATCTGGTGTTCTGGTGTCAGACGGTTTTCTCGTTTGGACTCTCCTGTTTATCCTCAGATCTGTGGCCTGAGCGGACTCGGCCGAGCGGCCTCACATTGATTAATTAATGTCTCCTCACGCTTCCCACAGCAACAGTAAATAATGACGCATCACTGCGGCGATAGCACAAGATCGCATCGAGTCCGAGCATCAAGGCCGCGCCGCCGCATGATGGATCGCAGCCGCTCGCCGCAATCAATAGCACTACAAAAATAAAGGGCCGGCGGCCGGCGTGTGCGTGGGAATAACTAATGCGCTGCAGGATGCCGAGCACGAAGCGCGGCTCGGACCAACGCGTCCGCACGCCGCCGTCACTCAGACGCATATCTCTGCTTAAAGTCACCTTCTGCAGACGTGGCGGAAAGAAGAGAAGCGGCGTCCGATAACGAGCTTCGATTAACGAGCGGCGCGTCGACCGGCGTCCTCAGAAACAGCCGAGTTCACCTTTAGAAAGTTAATATATGGATCCTTCACCTGGAGCACGTCAGCTGCAGGTAATTAACCAGGACGCCGCAGGAGAAGGAAAGAAAAAGC
>NW_007578170.1:261162-263183 GCF_000690725.1 Stegastes partitus
TTGTCGTGTTTCATCTTTTCTTGTTGTGTTTTCCTGCTGACTTCCTGTGTAATCGAGCAGCTGATAGCGGTTCCACCCCTGACCAACCACTAGAACACTAGAACCCTGGAACACTAGAACCCTAGAACCCTGGACCCGGCCTGTGAAGCTCTCCCGTCCCCTCGCGTTCCGTCTAAACTCTAAACCGGATCCTGCCGTTCCGTCGCTGCTCCACTTTCCTGCGTCTGTTCCACTCGGCCTGATTCTCTTATCGCCGCTCGGCCTTCGGTCTGGATCCGCCGGCTTCCCTCCCGCTGCTGCCTCCCTCCGATTAACCGTCCGTGTGCTGCGCCGCTGCAGCGTTAATGCGTTCAAAGCTGCAGCGCTGCAGTTGTGTGTCTGTGCGTCCTCGTGTGGCCTCGAGGCTCCGCGCGGACCCCAAATCCCATCAGGCTTAGCGGCGCTGCAGGAGGCCGGACAGTCCCGGTTCTGGATGTGGAGGAGACTGACTACCGGAGCGGCAGGACTGAAGTCACAGCGACCGATCGATTGATTGATCAGGATGAAAACACCCGCTAAAAAATAAATGTTCCCGGCCAACATGAAGTCAAAATGTAGTGAAGAAGTTTGTATTTTAAATCATGTTGTTGTTGTGGTTGTTGTTGTTGTTGTTGTGGTGGTGGTTTTGTGTCTTTTTCCAGTGACGTGGACTCCTTCCTGTTATTTTACGGTGGTGTGTTTGTGAGTTTTTTGGTGACTTATATCTTTTTGTCCTTAAAACAATAAACAGAAATGATACGAACAGATTCAGGGCAGAGCAGCTGCACACATTCACATGATATCTGGAAACAGAATTATAATCACTGGTGATTTCATATCTATTGTGGTGGTTCTGTGTCTTTTCGCTGTGTTTGCATTCATTGTTCATGTTCTCGTGGTGCGTTTGCGTGCTTTTTCATAACTGATTATTTTTTAGTGCTGGTTTTTTTCTCTTTAAATGGTGCATTTGTGCATCTTTTTGGTGATTTTTGACTCTTTTCATGGTGCGTTAACTTTTTTTTTGTGTGTATTTAGCTCTTGGTGTGTGTTGTTTTGCATCTCTTCATGTTTTTCTTTCTATTTTTTGTGGTTTTGTATCTTTTGTTGTGATTTTGACTCATCATTTCTATAGAGTGTTTGATTTTGTGGTGATTTACAGTCTTTTTATGTTAATTTTTTATCTTTTTATACGTTTTTGTGATGGATTTGGATGGTTTTTGGGCAGTTCGGGATGAGTTTGCATCTATTTGTGGTCATTTCACATCTCTTTGTGGTGTTTTGGACTCGTTGGCAGGCTTTGCATCCATTCATTGTGCGTTTTCGTTGTGATTTCACGTCTAAACGTCCGGACCAGCAGCTGCTCGACCCCCAAACAACACGACCTCAGAAATGTTCATTATCAGGACAAAGGGAAGCCTTGCGTTGTAAAATTCTGCTATAAACAGAAAGGAGGGAGAAGAAATTACAAATCTGGAGGCACAGATGGCGGAAGATGGAGACAATATGGTGGGTTGTATTTCTATCACACCACAGTCACAGCGAGTAGAGTTAAAAATACGTCTCCGCTAGTTCGGGAAACACGTCGGCTGCAGATCGTAACGGGTATTTGGACGGCAGCTGTTTGGAAAATTGGACCTTGGAGCTGCTGAAGCTGTGAGACAGAAAAACTCAAACAGCGTCGGAACAATCCAACACAAACAACTGAGTCTGTCATCAGGCAAGAAACAGATTTTATCCAAACATGGAACTTGGTACAAACAGTTTAAACGCTCGTCTGGTTGCTTTGACTGGTTGTCGTTGAAGTGGAGAGAAAATCACTTAAGATATAGAAGGTGCAATAAAATCTGATTAAACTTGACCTTTATCTCTGTTGAAGTGCCTCCTTGTGCAGAGCTGCTCTGCTCCCAGAGCTCCTGCAACACTTCAACTCCCCCTGAAGCATGAACACGTCAGCTCCATCTGGGATCAACCTCCTAAACTGAGGCCAAACAGAGACCTTCAAC
>NW_007578170.1:263725-267099 GCF_000690725.1 Stegastes partitus
AACCAACATCTAGAACCAACATCCAGAACTAACACCTAGAACCAACATCTAGACCCAACGATTAGAACCAACATCTAGACCCAACATCTAGAACCAACACCTAGAACCAACATCTAGACCCAACGAGTAGAACCAACACCTAGACCCAACATCTAGACCCAACATCTAGAACCAACATCTAAAACCTGTGAACTCCAGGTTCTGGTTCCTACCAATGATCCACATCAACATTTAGTCTAAAGATCTAAAACCTGGAACCTTGTCTGGTCCAACTTCACCACATCAGGTTCTACTGATGTTAGAGCCTCAACAGTTGGTGAAATGTGACCAAAGACTGGATTCTGGTAGAACCATGGATCCATCCATAGATAGACACTGACAGGAACTTTTTGGATAAACACCAGCCTGGATGGAACATTCAGCAGTTTCTTCTTTTTCCATTTCCAAGAAGCAATAATTCTTAAATCTGTGTCCTCTGTTGGATCCATTGATGAAACTGTTCTGATCGGGTTCTCTCCACATTTCATGTCTGTTGGAGTTTTATTTCTGGAGATACTGAACCTCTAAAATGGCTTCGGGGACGTTTTCTTGAAGGTGAAAAANCGTAGTGAAATATTCAACAGGAGGGCAGATTAATTATGCAGGAGATGAGCTCTTGATTGGTTGTTTTTTGAGTCTGTGAGGTCTGAGAGCAGAAACTCTGCAGCTCCGGAGACGAAAACAAAGCCGGCGGCGGCTGACAGGTGAAGGGGATTGATCGCAACGCTCTGCCGGGAAGCTTCTAGTCCTGCATTCGTGTGGATGAGGCTTTAAAACGGCACCACCACGGCCCAAACGCTGCTCAGGAAGGACTCCGGGAACGTCGTAGGGGTTGATTCAGCCTCCAGACTCCCAGAATCCTGACCGAGCCGAGGCTCTACATGAGACCTGATCCCAGCCAGCAGCCACCCGAGGATTAAAAATATGTTTAATGAAGTCATGCAGAGTTTTACCTTCATACTGGGATCATTTCTGGAGTTACAGACTCCTGAAGGTGATTTTTATGGACTTTTTCCATCATTTCTGAGCCTCATAACTTCACCAACAGCAAATAGACACATGACACTGAACACTGGATAACTTGTGAGTCATTTTTTAGTCATACTGGGAGGAGTTTTGTCACTTTAGACATGTTTATAACTATTTTGGACAACTTAGAGTCATTAGGAACACATTTTGAATCATTTTAGACACATTTTTGTGATTTTTAGACAACAGGTTGCTAATTTTGGGTCTTTTTTTTGTTATTTTATACAAGTTGAGTAATTTTGTTCATCATTTTGATCAATTTTTGTTCAGTTTTGGATGTTTTTTGTTTGGTAATTTGGACAATATTTACCATTAAGTTCATTACTGGTGGACACATTTGTCGTCATGTCATCCAATGCCATAAAATAAGTCGTGTCTAGAAGATGATCCGGGCATGAAATTATGTAAAAAGTCCATTAAAAAGCAACTTAAAGAGCCTGAAGCTCTTAAAACAGTCAGAGTAAGAAGGTAGAACTCTGTTGTATCAAATAAAGTTGCTGCGGATACAGAATGATCTGGTTCTGAGGAGGTTTGGGGGGAAACTTCTTAAAGATTTGGTTGATTTTATGCAACAGTTTCTTACGTGCAGCGGGCGGAGGTAGTTGATGGATTCCTTCCACCAGCGATGGTCGCTGACGGCGGTCAGCACGGCTTTAGTGGTCAGTCCGGTGGTGGTCAGGACCTCCATGGTCTTAGCTGTGGTTCTGTGCAGCAGATCTCCCGCCGTCCCCACAGAGGAACCCACAGAGGCCTGAAGTCAAGACGGACACTTTAAATCCTGAAATCCTCCAGCATCATGTCACTAAACTCTCTCAACAGTTTCATTAGTTTTATGACACTAAAGGACACAAAACGACTAAAGAAGCAGGATGTCAGCATCTTATATCCTCATTCTGGTCAGTTGCAGATGTATGCACATGTTTTCTATCTACCTGAAGAGAACATCAGGTCACAAGTGTAGCGGAGAAAATATATAAAACATCCTCTAACTTTATCTTTGAAAAATCCTGTACAGTCGTGACTCAATAATCGGACCCTGAACAATCCTAAACCTGCTATCCAACAGGTTTTTAAGAAAAACCAACAGAACCCATAAAAACAGCCTTAACATAGCGACAGCCTTGGATTGTGACTCCGACATGACATTTAATGTCACCAATCAGGATGACGGCGTATTATCTGACTGAACAATCCCACAGATTGNAGAAAACTAGCAGGTCTGAAAACATGAAACAGTCAAAACTCAGCCAGAACATTCTCCAGGACTAATTTCTGGTCCCAGAACACCAGCAGCTCTGTATCTACGGATCCTTTCTTACCCTCGGTAGCAGGAAACAGAGTCTCTCCTTCAGTCTTGGCCTCGGCCAGTTTCCCCGTCCGGAGCAAAACCTCGGCAAAGTTTTCCTGAGGAACTTCTCTGAAGGACGAGTAAACATCCTGAGTCTGGAACAGAACGCAGAGAGAAAACATTAAACTGACAAAACAACCAAAATCTGGAAACGACGGTGAGACGGGATGAAGATGACGGAGCGTCTTCATCAGCACAGAGTGAAGAGAAGCAGCTGAACGAAGACTTTAAAGATCAGCAGTTTCATTTCTGGTGAATCATTAAAAGAGGCATCAGGACAGAAACAATTATTAAAAAATAAAGTCAAAATGATGAGATAAAAGGTCAAAAATATGAAATAGAAGGAGAAAATATCAATAAAATGTTCAGATTCTGAGAGAAAACATCAAATATATGAAATAATAAGACACATTTTAATAAATATCAACACGGTTCTCTACAATTTATATAATTTCATTTGTCAGACGCTTTTGTGGAGCTCAGATTTAGTTTTTCTTTTACAGAATCTGCTATTTTTTGCCGATTTGTTGAATGAGACGTGGAATAAAATGATTTTGCCGTTCAGAGCTCAGATTTGGTTCTTTTTTGATGAAATATCACAGATTTAAGTGCTCAGATTTGTGTTTTTGTGGTGATTTTGCCTCATTTTGTGGCGTCTCTGTGGTGATTTTGAGCGACTTTTAAATGAGACATGAGGAATAAAGTGACTGTAACTAAACTGAAGCTTGTATTTGGTTGTTTTTCAGACTGAGCAGCTCGTTGCACGCGATCTGATGAAGGATTGTTGAGAAGCTGAACATCTGGTGATTCTTTCTGCTCCGTTTTTACAGTTTCTGGCTGATTAGTGGCCTCGTTTTGGTGATCGAGCTGCTTTTTAAACCTGCCGGCAGGTTTTAAGGCTCCGACGGTTGAATATCTGAAAGTTAAATTCCACCGTTTTCTGAAATACTTCCATCAG
>NW_007578170.1:268245-272796 GCF_000690725.1 Stegastes partitus
ACACACACACACACACACACACACACACACACACACACACACACATGATTCGATGAAGGATTATCCCTCCGGTAGGTGGACCGGTGGCGTTCCTCCCGTCCGTCGCTTCTCCATCCATCCATCTCGCCGTCCGGTTGCATTTGTCTCTCAATCGGCCTCCCTCCATCACGGCCGGCGCTCAGGTAAAAACTAATCCCATTGATCAGCCGGACGTGGCGAGCGATTACCGGCTGACGGGAGACGGATGGAGGCCGGAGGACGGATCGGGGGAGCCCATCAAAGCGTCGTGAGGGAGACGTATCGGCCTCCTGCTTCCTGCCGTCCGTCCTCCGGCCGGTCCGATGATTTGTGCCGCGGCTCGAGGCGAATGTTTCCAGGTTTAAAGGTCAAATCACTGCCTCTCATACTTTTCCTCTCATAAGTCTCTGTTGCTCTGATATCTGCCGCCGTATAACTCATCTTCGGTTTGCTTTTCGCTCACCATCAATCTGGAGTTTGTTTTCTTTCCTCTCGCTGCTTCCGAAGGCGTTAAAATGACTTCGTCTGAAATCGATACTCATTTAGTCTCGGCTAATTTTTAAAAAAAAGTCTAATTAAAACGCTCAGAGTTCATGAGCTCAGGCATTTTGCTGGAGTTTAACTTTCTGAAACGTGAGCAGTTTCTGTCTTATGTCATCGTTCTGGTCTCGTTTTTCTTCACTGTGGCTCATTTTTCATTTAAACATGAAGTCTGTGCAACCAGAACAACAGGAGGAAGAGAGAGAACTGGATTATTTAATCCACAAAAATGTTAAAATAAATCTGCAATCATGTCCAACGTGTTTCCAAGTGTCCACAGGTGTCACCAACACTGTAGATATTTAACTGTTTCCATGTTTACAGTCTTTACTGACTCATTTTACTTCTTGTTTTTGTTGTTTTATGTCTCCTCAGAACAGTTTTGTCTCTTGGTGTTCATTTAAATTTGAGTTTCTCATGTTTTTTTGATGCCTTTTGCCATTTAATGTCTCATTTTTCTTGTTTTGTGCTGCTTTGGTTTAGTTTTATCGTCATTTTCTGTCTCATTTTGGTCATTTTATGTGTCTTTAGGGCAGTTTGTGGTCATTCAGTGTCTCGTTTTTCTTGTGTTGTTTTGGTTCTCATATTATATTCTCACATAGTTTTTGGAGGATTTTTAAACAAGACTCGTGGAATAAAATGATTTTGATGAAATTTTAAGGTGAGATTTGCTCATATTTTTCAGACCAAACTGCACATAATGTCACCGGGGTTGCTGAAAAATAGATATCTGATGATTCTTTGTTTTTTTTTTACAGTTTCTGGCGGATAAATGGGGTCATTTTGTCGACACCCAAAGTCAAATTTACGAAGTAGTAAGTCAGAAATCTAAGAAAAATATCTGAATTATCAGAAATGAAAGTTAAGTTTGTGATAGAAAGACAACATTTTGACTCAGCTGAAGGTTCTCTGTCGCACTGAGGAGCACAGAGTTGTTCTTTATTTTAAAATCTGGTGCAAGCTGTGCATTTCTGACACATTCTTAAATTAGGTTAGATAGATTTTTTTTTTTACACAGATTTGGTTAATTGGTCCAAATGAAGCTCACATCACAGATGATCAGTTCAGGGTCTGGAGGAAATCTCTGTGTTTTTACCGTTTCTGCTGATAAATGGGGTCATTTTGGTGATTAAAATGCTTTTCTTTTGGAGCTCAGAGGGTTAAATGGTCTAAAATTGAGAATTTATTACACCTGAAGTCAAATTGACCAAATATAAAGTCAATAATCGAATAAAAATATCAGAATCATCAGATATAAAGTCAAGTTTATGATAAAAAGACACCACTTTGACTCAGAATTGTTCCTTTTCTTTACAGAATCTGGTGCAAACTGTTTATTTTGGACACATTTTTAAATGAAACCTGCAGGATGATCTGATTTAGCTCAGATTTGGAAATTGTTTCGCTCAAGGACTGTTGAAATCTCTGTTTCTGCTGATAAACGGACTCATTTTGGAGATTCTTTTTAGAGATAAGGCGTCTTTGCAGCCTGCCGGCGGGTTCAGGAGGTTGAGGAAGTGGCCTGAGGTGAAACAGCAGCGATGTCCACAGCGCTCCCCATCACTCACCAAGTCCACGTAGGGGTCCTCCATGAGCTCCTCGTAAAAGGGGCTGCAGCCTTGGAGCTCCAGGTTCTCGTTCGCTGCCTCCCGGTCGGCCTCTCCGCCGCCGCGAGCCTGAGAAACCGTCAAAACATCATTTAAGTTGCACGGCGCCGCCCCCCNACAGAATAAAGTGATTTTGATCAAACTGAAGCTTGTATTTGGTTCTTTTCAGACCGAACTGCTCGTTACACGTGATTTAATGAAGGATTGTTGAAAAATTAAAAGTCAGACTTTTCTTTCTGCTCCGTTTTTACAGTTTCTGGATGATTCATGGCATCGTTTTGACGATTGAGCTGCTTTTTAAACCTGCCGCAGGTTTTGAGGCTCCGAGGGTTAAACATCTGAAAGTTAAATTCCACCTTTTTCTGAAATACTTCCATCAGGCCACAGAAAGTCACATTTCTGGTGATTTTTTTGTGCTTTTGTGTAATTTTGCATCTTTTTATGGTTTTTGTTGTGATTTTTTGCATCTTCTTGTGAATGAGAAACTCAGAGCAGAGCAGCTGTTTGTATTCATATGATTACTAAAAATAAAACTACAATGAGTCACGATTTCTTCTCCCGCTGGAGGTTTTGCCTCTTTTCATGTTGCGTTTGTGTGTTTTGTCGTGATTTCCCAGTTCTGTGATGCTGTCACGTGTTACGTTTTTACAGTATTTGATGGAAACACTTTATTTTTTTTGAGAATTTCTGAAGGATGTTTGCAGAATGAAATGATTTTGACAACATTCAAAGCTAAAATTATCTTTTTTTTATTCAGACATCACACGTGATGCATTCAAGGACCGTCGGAAAGATGAAGATTCTTCCTGCTTTGACAGTTTCTGGCTCAAAAATGGTCATTTTGGTGATTTTTATTTATTTATTTATTTAAAGATGACGTCTTTTAAATCTGCGGTAATAAAGTTGGTGTTAAAAACCTCAGAATGAATAAATATCACAACTGTGAGCTCAGATTTGTTCCACTGAGGAGCTCAGCTAATGCAGATTTTTACTAAATCTGGTGGAAAGGCTTCATTTCTGGAGAATATTTAAATTGCAGAATAAAGTGATTTTGATCAAACTGAAGCTTGTATTTGGTTCTTTTCAGACCGAACTGCTCGNTCTCTGTGGTGATTTTGAGCGACTTTTAAATGAGACATGAGGAATAAAGTGACTGTAACTAAACTGAAGCTTGTGTTTGGTTGTTTTTCAGACCGAGCAGCTCGTTACACGTGATCTGATGAAGGATTGTTGAGAAGCTGATGATTCTTTTTGTTCCGTTTTTACAGTTTCTGGCTGATTCATGGTGTCGTTTTGGCGATCGAGCTGCTTTTTAAACCTGCCGGCGGGTTTTAAGGCTCCGACGGTTGAATATCTGAAAGTTAAATTCCACCGTTTTCTGAAATACTTCCATCAGACCAGAGAAAGTCACATTTCTGGTGATTTTTTTGTGCTTTTGTGCAATTTTGCACCTTTTTATGGTGTTTTTGTTGTGATTTTTTGCATCTTCTTGTGAATGAGAAACTCAGAGCAGCTGTTTGTATTCATATGATTACTAAAAATAAAACTATAATGAGTCACGATTTCTTCTCCCGTTGGAGGTTTTGCCTCTTTTTATGTTGCGTTTGTGTGTTCTGTCGTGATTTCCCAGTTCTGTCACGCGTTACGTTTTTACAGTATTTGGTGGAACACTTTATTTTTTGGAGAATTTCTGAAGGATGTTTGCAGAATGAAATGATTTTGACGACATTCAAAGCTAAAAATATCTTTTTTATTCAGACTTCACACATGATGCATTCAAGGACTGTCGGAAAGATGAAAATTCTTCCTGTTTTGACAGTTTCTGGCTCAAAAATGGTCATTTTGGTGATTTTTATTTATTTATTCTTGTAAAGATGACGTATTTTAAATCTGCAGTAACAAAGTTGGTGTTAAAAACCTCAGAATGAATAAATATCACAACTTTGAGCTCAGATTTGTTCTGCTGAGGAGCTCAGCTAATGCAGGTTTTTACTAAATCTTGTGGAAAGGCTTCATTTGTGGAGAATATCTAAATTACAGAATAAAGTGATTTTGATCAAACTGAAGCTTTTATTTGGTTCTTTTCAGACCGAACTGCTCGCTACACCTGATTTAATGAAGGATTGTTGAAAAATTAAAAGTCAGGTTTTTCTTTCTGCTCCGTTTTTACGGTTTCTGGATGATTCATGGCGTCGTTTTGGCGATTTAGCTGCTTTTTAAACCTGCCGGCAGGTTTTAAGGCTCCGACGGTTGAACATCTGAAAGCACAATTACACCTTTTTCTGAAATACTTATATTTTTTATTCCATCAGGCCAGAAAAAGTCAAATTTCTGTTGATTCTGTGTGTTTTTTTGGTGATTTTGCATCATTTTGTGTTGATTTTGA
>NW_007578170.1:275385-282673 GCF_000690725.1 Stegastes partitus
ATTCAGGATATGAGTTGAGGAGTCTCTAGTATCAGCGTGATATCAGACGTTGTTCTGGTTTTACTGGACGTTTGTGTCGCTCAGCTTTGTGTGAAGCTCAGTGCAGAATCCCTACACGCTCCGTTCAGGCAGCTCGAACAGAAAACTTGCAGATTAACGAGTATTTCTGAGGAAATCTAGTCGCTAAAAATATACAAATGAGTTAAATATTTCTATCCAGCGAGTCCGTCCTTGACCACAAACACAACTATTTAGTTCTTAAACGAGCTGCTTTCATGTTAAACGTTCAGTAGAACTCGTTCAGAGACGCTGGTTTCTTCTCACATGAAGCTCATTAACTCGTTTCAGAAATAAAAACTCATCTCAGGGGAGTGAAAAACCTTTTAATGATTTTCTTCCCCCTAATTTTTGCGTCTAATGCGATGCTTCAAAATAAGAGCTGTTGGAACTGTTCTGATCTGTATCACGTGAAAACATATAATTGGTGGTATTGATCGGCCGTTCTGGGAACAATAAGACCAGTAAAGATGGCTCCATCACAGAAAGATCCTCCTCATCTTTAAAAAAATAACAAAAACAGACGAATGAAAGGTGCACTGACGCTGAACGGAGATCTTTCTGGAAGCCCAGGTCCTCGGCACGCCGCTGAAAAAGGGTTTTAAAGGCGCATTCACAGGCCAAATCGTTTAGTGCCGTCATCAATACTTTATTTGGGGGGGATTGAGGGTCAGCGAATGGAAAGATAAAAGCATTGAAAGTGTTTGTTTAAGAGCACGCAGCCAGCGAACACATCAGGAGGGTTTAAATATACACGAGCGGGAAGCCGAGGCATCAATACGACAATAAAACGACAACAGGCAGCCGAGAACGAGCGCCCGTCCGCACACAAAGGCGACGCACCGCCACTCATGAAACATTAACGCCCACTCAAGGCGTCATGAAGCCGGCGGCGCTGGAGGGAGGAGAGGGGAGGCATAAATAAACCAGAGCAGCCCGGCGCTGGATTTACACCTCATCAAATATGGAGCAGCGGGAAAACACACAACGAGGAGGAGGACACAGACCTTCGCCGAGTCCGTCTCATCGGGTCCGGCGTCGGCGATGACCGGCTCCATTTGGTAGTTAACGGCCTGGTACAGAACCTGCAGCACACAAACAGAACCCTGGTGTTTTAGCAGAACGAACCGAACCCCGGTCCAGGAATCAGAGGCTTCAGCCGACCTCCTCACAATCAGCAGCAGCTTCATCCAATGAGGCAGGTTCTGCCTTCAGACTGGGAACATTCCAGAGTTCAGGGTCCTTGAAGCTGATTTTAATGGACTTTTTCCATCATTTCTGAGCTAACTTTAGTAACAGCAGATAGACAGATGACATCAATCACTGGGTGTCATTCTGGATAATTTAGACTCATTAGGAAATCAGTTTTCATCATTTTGGGAACATTTTCTGTAAATCTGGACAAATTTTAAATCACTCTGGAAACATCTGGCTCCTCATTCTGTTATTTTAGATGAATTTTGAGTCATTTTGTTCATTATTTGGTACATTTTTGTTTCTGTTTTGGACCATTAAGACACATTTAATCATCATAGACTGATCCTGTCTGTAGATGGTTCTGGTAGGTTCTGGAGGTAAAATGGTCCTTCCATTAACTAGAACTTGCTCTGCTGATATGAGCCTGGAAAGTTTACCCGGCATGCACTTTGTAGTGTTCCCCATGTCCAAAATGACCTCACATGTGCCCAAAACTATTCAAATGTGTCCAAAAGGTCTTGAAATGTCTCCAAAAAATGTCTGAAATGAACCAAAACTTTTCCAGAATAACTCTAAAATGGTCAAAAACAATTCTAACCCCGTCCAGGATGACAAAAGCTTCTCCAAAATGACTTGAAATCCAAGAAAATGCTTCATGTGTAAATGGTTCTGGTATGTTCTGGAGTTAAAACGGTCCTTCCATTATCTAGAACTTGTTCTGCTGATATGAGCCTGGAACATTTACCCAAAACAGTCTGACTGTTACCACTATGAGACATCCCATAATACTGACGCTACCAGCTGCTGACAGAGGACATGAACAGAACCAGGTCCAGTGTTCAGACTGAGACACCTGGATGGATGTAGAACTGATCTGGTGTCAGGTTCTACCAGAACTCAGATGTGTTCTTCCTCCTAAATGTCATGCGTCTATCTGCTGTACTGATGAAGTTCTGAGGCTCAGAAATGATGGAAAAAGTCCATTAAAGTGATAAATCTGGACCCTCCTCTGTGGACTTCAAGGACCTGGAACTCTGGAACATTCACAGTCTGAAGGTAGAACTCTGGTCAGTAGATAAAGGTGCTGCAGATACAGAACCAGACAGTTCCTTCCTGGTTCCAGGATACTGAGCAACGCTACGTGAACTCGATGATGTAGGTGTTTTATCTGCAGGTCTGACCTGAGTCTGCAGGTCGCTGGAGGCGGCCAGCAGACCGTGGATGCTGTCTGGAGGACAGTGAGTCAGAGAAAAGGCCAGCAGCTCCTGCCGGGCCTCCAGGTCTCCGTAGCCCTCACACTGACCCAGCAGACTGCAGACGTCCCAGGCCGGACCGTAGCCTGGACGAGGACACGTGGTGGGAGAGGGACAGGGATTAGTTACAGCTCTGAACTGTAGAATAACAGAAAATCAATCCTGTGAAATACTGAAAACATACTGACGAATATCTGTAAAATGATTCTATTTCAGCTGATTTATAAACACAAAACTGTGTAACCTCATCTGCTAAAATACATGTTTTAACGTTAATTTATTTATTTATTTATTTGCTGATCATTATCTGTAATACATCCCAAAAAATCTCTAAAAATAATATTTAAAAAATATAATTGCCATTTTCCCTCAAATAACTTCATGTATATATAAAATAATGTGTTGGGTTTGTTTTTTTTGGCTTATTTTAATACAGTACAAATTTATGTAATTTATGACAAAACATAAAAAAAATAATATTTATTTTAAAAATTATTTTTTCAAGTGGACAATATGTACAATTTCAACCTTTAATATTATCATTATCACATAAATGTATAATTTTTCCAGTGATTTTACTAAATATTTTTTGTAATTTAATAAAACAGTTAAAATATGTAAAATAACATTTTAAAAAATATATAATTACCATATTCTTTTAAATTACTGCATGTGTACATAAAATAATGTGTTTTTTGGCTTATTTTAATACAGTAAAAATAATGTAATTTTATGGTAAAACACTGTAAAAGACCAAATTAATATTTATAAAAAATAAATAATTTTTCTGTACAGTTTGAACATTTTTTGTTTTAGAGTCAAACATGTAAATTAATATTTTTTCCCCAGTGATTTTCTGAGATATTATTTGTAATTTAATAAAACATTTCAAATCTTTCAAATAACAGCAAATGCCTGTAAAATAATATTTGATTTTTGTTGATTTAAATGCAGTAAAAAAAGACAAAATCTCAAAACAAATCTGTAAAATAACTGCATCGTATAAAATATAATATAGTAATGTCTTTTTTTGTCATTTTACGAGTACATATTTATAGGTTAACACAACTGGGAGAATCCATAAAGCAAAAACAAACAAAAACACAGAGCATTGTACGACCAAACGACAGATAAAAAGTGCTTTAAAAACATCATACATCACAGAATAATCCCCTCTGAGTCCCTCCAGAGACAGAACTGATGTATAGAATCTGTAAGTACTCGACTCAGAGACCCGGCAGACGCACGGCGCTGAGATATGACACCAGAATAAAGTGGAGCCTCGCAGGCTTCGGGGATATTAATACGTATTTAAGTCTAAAACACATTTTCCCCTTGAAATAAATATGGGGCTGTAATAACCGTTAGTCGGAGCTTCATCAGCGTCAGGAGGCAGCGCGCCGCCTCCACTTCATTCTCCCCAACAGATCCAATTATTCCTGCTGCGCTGGCAGACTGAGGCCTTATCTGATTACACCTTCTTCTTCTTCTGTGGGAGGAAACTCTGTTGGCTTTCATTCCTGCGCGGCGCGACACAAAGCGAGTTCAGGAGGAGCGCCATTATCGCGCTGACCGCCTTGTAGCCCTCCACAGAAATGCTCCCGCCGCGGATCGGACCGTTTATTCCCGCCATTGTTGCGAGCAGATGCTGGGAATGGCTCGGTTCTGGCCTTTTTCAGGGAAGACGCACAAAGCGAGCGAGCCGTCAAGCTTTAAGGAGAACACCTGCGACAATTACGCGACGTGAGAACAGACACCTGATAATTTAGTCAAACGCACAGTTCTGGCCTCGGCTGCTGCCTCCTCCTTCTGCGTATTTATAGTTTCTTATCAAACTGTTTTCTGATCAGTTTGGTTAAAGCAGGTTTCATTTAAACAGCAGCGTAGATGTTCTGGTTTCTCACTGATTTATGTCACATTAGCTCAAAGAAGCTATTTATATAACATTAATTAAATGCAAAGTTCTAATTTATTGATTTAGATGAAAGTGTTAACATTATGTTGAGAGATTTAAACTGATAATTGTGGCGTGAACTTAATATTTTGTGAAACTTAAACAATATTTTTTTGTTTTCAAGATTAAAATATCAAATACACATCGGTAACTCAAAATTAAAACAGTTATTCGTTTGTTTAATGATGTAAAAGCTGCTGCATGTATAAAAACACTAAACTACTATTTTTAAAAAAAATCTAATTGAGGCAACTTAAATTTTTCAGAGATTTTCAACTTAAAATCTTGTCTTCATAAGAAAAGCAATTAAGCACAAAACCATTAATAATTTCTTTTAAATAATGTGGAAACACCACTTAGAACAAGTTCATTTATGAGTAATCATCCTATAAACCTGATTAGGCTACCGTAATGTCTGGACTACAAGCTCCTACTTTTTTCACACGGTTTGAACGCTGCGGCTTAAACAGCGATGCGGCTAATTTATGGATTTTTACGAATTTGCCTCGAACCCAAAGTGACGTTGAGAGCGACAGAGAGACTGAGGAAGTGACGAAGTGATTCTGAGGCTGAAGAAGACGACTTCAGTGGTTTGTTACGTATTTAAATAAAAGTTTAAAACATCTTTCTGTGTAAATATCTCATGTTCCAACGTGGACACCTGCAGCTTAGAGACAAGTGCGGCCTGTATATGTACAAAACTAGCTTTAAAGTTAGTGGGCGTGGCTTATATTCAGGTGCACCATTCGTCTGGAATTTACGGTAATTCAGTACAAAACATTTCAAAACGAGTTTTTAATAATGTGTAAACTCTAGTTGGTGCTATTTAATGTTTATAAGTGACCAAATTATAAAATCTCTTCAAAATAATGAGAATTAAATTCACAACAGTAAAAAATAATTTTAAATACAAATCGGAATCACTTAATTTTTAATGAGAAATCACCTCAAAGAAATGTGTTTATGCTACCAGTCGTTAAGTAACTGCAAGTGAAAAGCTGATTCCTTTAACTCAGTATAGTTTGTTGGTTGGTTAGAAGTCGTAGAAACTCCGATAGATAGATGCTAACTGTTGGTTTTTGTTGTTTTTTTAACGCACTGAATAAAGGAGGAAGTAAAAAGCAGCTACAATCTGAAAAGCGATGAGATGCAAACAGTTTTTTTGATGGTTGACATTATAAAGTTGCACTAACTAAACATCGTGTGTAATTTAAACTCTAATTTCTACACAAGTTGATTCAAAACTAAACTCTAAGTTGAGGAAACAGAGTTAAACAACGGTGGAGCAACTTGTGCTCATAGTTACAGTAATTAAGTACAAAACACTTAAACTCCTTTTAAACGAGGTGGAAACAGAAGCTGGAAGAACTCAGTTTTTATAACTAATCAACCTGAAGTCTTGTGTTTATGCTGCCAGTCATTAACTAATTAAAACGCCTTTGATTGTGGAGGAGAAGCCGATTCTTTCAACTGGTTTCGTTTTAAGCTGCACGTTCATGCAAACTGTTAATTTTTCCAGTCGAGCACAAACATTTGGAGGTGAAGCAGAACTTCAGATCCTCGTTTTTAATATTATTAATTAGTCAGACGGAAACGTTCCCTGAAGAGCTTCTCTATCCTCAGCTCCTGCTCCTTTTCATGCTGTTCTATCTCCACACGGATCGCTCTTCATCTCCAGACCGAGGCCTCTTTAGAGGAGCTAATTAGCACCGCGACGGGTGACGTACCTGCAGCCATGACGTCCTGGCAGTGGATGTACGAGGCCTTGAAGTCCAGGTTCTGCAGAGCCTGCTCGGCCAGCAGCGTCAGGACCTGGCCTTTCCTCGCCGCCTCGTCGTCTCCTGGAAACACAGAGATTCATTAGAGCGAACACGGGACGAGTCTCTGCGATCTGCCAAACGGCAAATCTCATAATCCCGGTATCGTACACAACATCTGGCCCGACGGGTCTCTGATTAGAGCTCGGCGCTGGAGGTCGGGAGGTGACGGCGTCCGTTTATTAGCCGTTGCAGCTTCACACGGTGACGATGATGATGATGATGAACAGCAACGTCAAAGTATTAAAGAATGAGCCTCAGAACATCTGGTCCTGCATCTACAGTGGCTTTAGTTTATCTAATGATCAGAGCTCTACCTTCAGACTGGGAATGTTTCCAGAGGTCCAGGTCCTTGAAGCAGGTTTTTATGGACTTTTTCCATCATTTCTGAGCCTCAGAACTTCATCAGCAGCGGACGGACACATGACATGAAACACTGGATGATTTCTGAGTGTTTTGGATCATTTTGTCGTCACACTGGGAAAGATTTTGTCATTTTGGACAATTTAGAGTTATTATAAATATATTTTTAATCATTTTGGAAACACAGATTAGCACACATTTTTAATTATTGTCACACTGGGAACATTTTTTGAGCCATCCTGTACACATTCTTGTGATTTTGACGATGGGTTACTCATTCATTGAGTCATTTTGTTCACTTTTTGTTTAGTTTTGGACATTTTTCTCAACAGTATTTAGCATTTTGTTCAGTAACTGCCACAAAGTGAGTCGTGTCTAGAAGATGATCCGAACACGACGCTCAGAAATGATGGAAGGAGTCCATTAAAAACCGTAAACATCAACTCCAAGGACCTGGAACTCTGGAAATATTAACAGTCTGAAGGTAGAACTCTGGTCAGTAGATAAAGGTGCTGCAGATACAGAACCAGATGTTCTGGAGGAGGTTCTGGAGGAACTTTTTTCCAGATGTTGTAGATTTTTTGTGGTGATTTGCATCTTTTTTTTATCATGATTTTGTGTCTTTTCATGTGTGTTTGCATGTTTTT
>NW_007578170.1:283018-284170 GCF_000690725.1 Stegastes partitus
TCTGAAGGTAAAACTTCACGTGGCTTCGTTAAATCAGCCGGAGCTACTGCAGATGAAGAACCCGCTGACCCTCAGGCTGGAGAACCGTCTGAAGCTTCATGAACCGGCCCACCGTCGGCCTCTCTGAGCAGGAACGAGCCTCGGTTTGATATCTGCAGCTCCTGGCTGATGTTTGCATTCATGTGGAGGCTCAGGACGACCTTTGATCTGAGTCTGAGCTCCGTAAACAAAAGCGAGAGGACAGAGCGATCAAAAGAGGAACACAACTTCTGAATAAACCTGAGAACCGAGGATCAAAGCGGCGAGATGAAGAAACGCGACGGACGGACGGCGGCTGCATCCGAGTGTTTGTGGACCGAATGTTTACCGTCGGGGGGGAAGGAGGCGTTTGTCAAATATTTTCAGGTCGACGGGTGAAACGGCGTCTTCAGGACCTCAATATCCAGGAGGTCCGCGCATCAAAACATCCCCGCGTCTCCCAAATCCAACAGAAAGCTTCACCTGTCCCCGATGGGCCAATCAGAGGCCGGCGTGTGGAGGTGAGCAGGAAGAAGTTAATCAGCTTCGATCTCCTGCGGCTCTCTGCAAGTCAGCACATCTGGAATATCATAATTATTGATTCGCTCAGACAACGACTGCTCTTCTTTTTTTTTTCTCCTTCCCGAATATCAGAACTAAATGATTTGCAGGTTTCTGTGTGGAGCCGAAGCCGACGGGTTCTTCAGCTGCTGTGTCGGTGATACCTGCATTAAATATTCACCACAGAGCCCCGCAGCTATGCACCCTTCAAAAGCCTCCCTCCTGCATTTATTTATTTAAAAATTTGTTTATTCCTCCTCTCATCTCCCTTTGCCTCCTGTTTTTTTTTCTGAAGCCACACAGAGAGCTTCCCGCTGACAGAATGTGAGCAGCACAAACACAGAAATGCCACCAGGACGGTTAGCAGGTTTCACTTCGGCTGAAAGAAACCACGACTTCGGGGACGGAAGGGACGATGAAATGTGGAGATACGGCGAAGAGGCGACGCCGGAACGCCTCGATGCAATATCACTGAAATGTCAAGTGGTTCTTAAATTGCATCACCTCTCAATAACGGCCGTGTTTCTTATTGATGTTTGCTCTTGTGAAAGATGAACAACAAACATTTTAGGA
>NW_007578170.1:285889-287811 GCF_000690725.1 Stegastes partitus
AAAACTTGACCTAAAGGACTTAAAATCAGTTCAAAACAGGATAAAAATCGCCCCAAATGTGTCAGAAATGGCTCCTATTTGGTCCAAACGGGCCTAAAAATGACTGAAAGTCTGTGGAAAAGGTGTTTTCACTTTCTGTTTATGCAGTTTCCAGGAGAAGACAGAGGACGACATCTTTCCTTCAACTTTCATCTTGTAAATGTGATCGAGGAATTTAATCTAAGAAGCGGCGCCGGCGTCTCATCCTCGCTGTGGATTGAAGCGAGCGGTCAGAGCGATTCGGTTCTGCAGCACGTCGGAGTCATGAAAGCTCTCATAAAAACACGAGAGAGAGAGAGGAAAAAAAAATCACATTAAAGTAGGAAAACTCCTCTTGAGGACTCTGAAGTAAACAGTTTTCCAGTCAGGAGCTGGTAAATATAGAAAATCCTAAATAAAGTCGAGATGAGAGAGAAAGGAGGCAGACAGAAGAAAGACTCGACTCTATAAAGAGAAAGAGAGAATCTGAAGGAAAATAAATCTGTTTACTGGGAGTGCTGCGGATCAGGAGGCGGTTCTGCCCAAGTTTGGGAGAAGTGAGGAGTGAGAATTAACCCTGAAAGCATCTGGAGTCACCTGTTTCCTCTGCAGACTGTGAACACGGAGGATGAGGCTGATCATTAACGCCTCTGAAACGTGAATTCATTGCATAGATTATTGTGATTATTATTGTGGCAGCTGCAGTTTCACTTCCATCACTGAAGCTGAGCCGAACTGTCAGCTTTTGCAAAAAAAATAAATTAAAAAAATCCCATTTCGTTATATTTTTCTAACCTCAACATCCCACTGGTTCCGTCCTCGGAGACGATGCTGTAATAATATCAGCTCTTTTTTAGATATTAGAGCACAAACATGAGGTTAACACATTCAAAATGAGGCAGAAACTTTGAAGCAACTAAAATCCTAATTAAGCCCAATGCCCCCTGCCGGCACGTGTCAGCCTTAAAAGACGGATCAATACTTTTATCTGTGAGATTATCAGGCAACACGAGGCAATAAACAGCTTCAAAGCCGCCGGCTGCCTCCGTACAAATCAACACTTTTCACACATTTTCACATGAAAAAGGTCCAAAAGAAGAAAAAAAACACAAGTTCTCTGAAAGCGATTCAGCTCCGAGAAACACCGGCTGCTCAGAGGGATGGAGAACCAGATAAGAGATGGTTTAGACATCAATCTTTTAAAAAAATTTCACTTGGACTGAAAGGAAAAAAAAGCCGAAATTAGGCGCCAGGAACAGACATTTTTCTGATGGATCAGAGCTCCGAAGCGATAACATCCGCCGTCTGAGCCGCTCACAGACAAGAAAGTCGTTCAAACTGTCCAAAAAACACCAAAAATGTGTCAGAAATAATTAGAACATTGTCCAGAATATCTAATAATCTCTGAAAATGAGACAGATTTTTACCAAATGACTCAGAAATCTGTTCAAAAATTATTCATTATGAGTCACAGTTGTCCAAAAGAAACAAAAACTGACCAAAATAATGACCAAAAAAATTCTAAATTTATCCAAAATAATTTGAAAATCATCCAAATGAGTAACATGTCAGAATTGTTTTTAAAAACTCAAACAGCCACAAAAATGACTTAAAATTTATCCCAAATGACTCAAAAAACTGTCCAAAGTTATGCGAAAAAAATTCCAAATTAATTAAAATTAGTCCAGATCAGAAAAAAAAATACCAATGTCCCCTAAAAAATGAGAGAAAAACACCTGATATGACTCCAAGTTGTCCAACTTTGGATGAGAAAGTGATTTAAAATTTGTTCACATTTACACAAAACAACATCAAAAATATTCAAAAAAATTATCTGAAATGTCTAAAATTACAAAAATCTGCTCAACATGATGCAAAAATTGTCCAAACTTATGTGAAAAATG
>NW_007578170.1:288726-292022 GCF_000690725.1 Stegastes partitus
ACTTAAGTTTGAGGTCACATGTTTCCGTCAACAGTCGATGGCCATCTTGTTTTATTTTATTTTATGATATTTTGTTGTTTAATTTCATTTTGAATGTGGTTTTGAATTTTATTTCAGTTTGTTTTTGATATTACTTTATATTTTATACCATATATGTTGTTTGCGATGTTAGCAGCATTAGCAGTGTTAGCGGTATAAGCGATTTTATCAGTGTTGGAGGCGCTATCAGTGTTAGCTGTATTAGCAATGTTAGCGGTGTTAGCCATATTATTAGCCACATTAGGAGTATTAGCAGTTATAGAATAGTATAACAGCATTCTGTTAGCAGTGTTAGCCATGTTAGCCGTCTTAGCAGTGTTAGAGGGGTTAGCAGCGTTACAGGTGCTAGCAGTGCTGGAGGTGTTCGCTGCATTGGTTGTGTTAGCAGTATTAGCCGTGTTAGCCGTGTTAGCATTGTTAGAGGGGTTAGCAGTGTTAGAGGTGTAAGCTGTGGTGGAGGTGTTAGCGATGTTAGCATGTTAGCAGTGGTCGTACCTGCCACTCGGAGCAGCGCCGCCAGGCTCAGCAGCGTGGTGGACTGTCTGTAGGCCGAGCTGCAGCTGGAGATGCATTCTTCTATCAGAGACAGTCGGTTGGACCGAAGACGAACTGAAACACAAACAGAGAGCAGAAAGTTCACACGTGTTCTGGTTGCTGCAGTCGAGCTGCAACGAGCTGCAGTCGATGAACAAGTGATTATCAGAGGTCAGAGACGATGATGCTGCTGCAGAACTGATGCTCTGAGTTACTGCTTCTGTAAAACCACAGAACACACAAACATCTCTGCTTATCTCTAAAACACACATTTACTGAGGAATCGGACATTATTATTCTGCCTTTACTGCTGTTAATGTACATTTCTTTCTCTTCTGATTAAATGTTTTGTGCAGTTTTCCGTGTATGTGGTCAGTTTGTTTCAATAAAACTGATTAAAATGAAAAAAAAAAAAGTCACCAAACAGACACCACGCAGCAGCAAGAATGTGTAAAAGAATGATCAGATTTTCAACTTTCTGTGCATTTCTGTAGGCTTCAAAAACTAATTTATGCTTAAATTAGTGATATTTTTCTTTATTCTTTATCACAAACACACTATTTGTACTAAAATAAAGCATCCGCTCTGTGGAAACACTGCCTGCAGTTCAACATGAAGACATTTTTATCACACTGCTGGTCAAAATGTCGAGAAAATGGTAAAATTCCAAGATAAAAAAGCAACAATACGAGGAAATAAGTCAAAATTATGAGATTAAATGTCAATATTATGGGAGAAAAGTTAAAAATTGTGACATGATTTGAGATAAAAACTCTGAATTATGCCGGTAAAGGGTTGTAGGCGTGACACAAAAACTCATAATCATGAATTAAAAGGTCAAAAACAGATTAAAATTCTGAGACAAAAAGTAAAAACTATGAGAAAAAATATCAGAATTATGAGATAAAAAGTCAAATTTGTGAGATAATAGGTAAAAAATATAATAAAAAAATCTGAATTATGTTGGATTTGTGACAGACAGTAAAAGCTCTGACTGTGTAAAGGAGGATTGTTTTTATGTTTTTATTTTTAATTTAAATAAACTCATTTATAGCTCCGATTTGCTTTAACTTCCTGATGCGATGCGTTCAGGGACCGTTGGAGTTTTTACAGCTTTGGGCCGATAAACGGCGTCATTTGGGTAAATTTTGGCATCCAAACGTTTGATTGATCGATGTTAATGTTTTCATCTTTGCAGCCAAACTGTGTTTTTGTTTTCAGTTTGTGTTTTTCCATCTCATAAATGAAGTCGTTTCCACCTCAAGCTGATGCAGAACCAGATCAGAACCGCTCCCAAACTTTCCTCCAGCCGTGAGCGAGCTGATGGAACTTCTCTGTGAGATGCACACAGATTTTCCATTTTCATATTCTCCTAACGTGAGCGTCGCCGGCGCCCCGCTGAGCGCCTCGGCGGCTCGGCAGCACTCTGGGCGAAGCCTGGAGGGAGTTGTGAGGAGCGCCGCTTGTTGTGGAGCGTCGCCTCGGGGCCCGGCGGAGGCTGCAGGAGGAGCTTCACCTCGGCTCACACCTGCTGCATGTTGATCTGGATGGAGGAGGAAAATAGATGGCTGCTCTCTGTGGCGTCGCATCGGAGCGTCCCGGAGTTAAAGGAAACGATCTGCAGGCGATGAAGCAGCCGGGCCTCCAGAGCCGAGCAGTGATGGAGATCCAGACCCAGCTGGAGCTCACTGGTTCTCCTCAGTTCTGTCTGTCAGAGGTTCTGCTTCAAGCTCTGCTGTTTCTACTGTCGAGGAAAAAATGTCGTCTGAAGCCTCTGCTGGAAAACTTTGGCTGCTCTGTCGGTTTGTGTCTCATTTTCATTTTTTAGTCTCTAATTTTTAGGTTTTTATCTGATGTTTGGAGTCTGGTTTGGTCGTTCTGTGTCTGGTTTTGGTTGCTAAGTTGTTCGTCATTTTTTTTGTAATTTTGTCCAGTTTTTGTCGTTTTTTGTCTTTTTTGTGATTCAGGATCTTGTTTTTGTCTTGAAATTTTGAGTTTTCAGTCTTGATTTTGCTATTTAGATACTTATTTTTGTCTCATATTTGTGGTTTTGTGTCTTATTTTTGCAGTTTTAAGTCTCATTTTAATTTTTTAGTGTCTGATTTTTTATTTAGTCGAAGTATTTTTTCTACCACAAACACCAACATTCAATTTTTATTTCATGTTTGGAGTCTTGTTTTTGTCCCGTACTGTCTGGTTTTTGTCATTTTGTGTCTCCTTTTTACTGTTTTGTCTCTTTTATGTTGGTTTTTTATAACTTGGTTTCTTGCTTTTGTAGTTTTAGTCACATTTCTTCATCATTTTAGTCTCATATTTGTGGTTTTCTGTCTTATTTTTGCAGTTTTGAGTCTCGTTGTCGTTTTTTGTGTCTAACTTTTATTTAATTGATGTATTTTTTCTACCACAAACACCAACATTCAGTTTGTATTTCATGTTTGGAGTCTGGTTTTTGTTATGAGTCTTGTTTTGCTCATTAAGTTTCTTGCTTTTGCCATTTTGTCTAGTTTTTGTTGGTTTATGTCTCATTTTTGTGATTTAGCGTCTTGTTTTTTCACCTGTACTGTCTGGTTTTTGTCATTTTGTTTCTCATTTTTACTGTTTTGTCTCTTTTATGTTGGTTTTTTGTAATTTAGTTTCTTGCTTTTGTAGTTTTAGTCACATTGCTTCATCATTTTAGTCTCATATTTGCGGTTTTGTGTCTAATTTTTGCAGTTTTAAGTCTT
>NW_007578170.1:292817-294926 GCF_000690725.1 Stegastes partitus
TGTCCACTGAAGAAACATCTGTTTGTGGTCATTTTGTGTCCTTTTGTGTTTGGTTCTGGCTCTCTGTGGTCCATTTGCGTCTCGTTTTACTCCTGTTGTGTGTCTTTGAAGCTGTTTGTCTGCAGATTTTTGACTATTTTTGAGTAACTTATTTGTCTTTATGGTCCTTTTGCATATCATCGCATCTACTTCTGTTCGTTTTGTGTCTCTTTCTATGCGGTGATGTCTCTCTGCGGCAGATTTGTGTCTCGTTTTGTTGTTGTTTTGAGTCTTTTTTTTTGTGTCTTTGCTGTTATTTTATCGGTTCAACATGATGTCAGTTAGTTTGGAGTCGACCCCAACCAGCTGAGAGACCGAAAACTAATAACAAAATGTGCATTAATGTCAGTTTTACCAGAAACCAGGGGGTTTTATCTACATGGGCTGCATTCTTTGTACTAAGAAGGTGATGAAAAGAGAGTTTATCGGAGGCTTTAGCTGAAAACAACTGTTAAATTCAGTAAAGCTGCAGAAACAAACACAACGAGCTGAAAGTTAAACTGCTCTGACGTGGTTATCCGTTTCATTTTCATGCTGCGCTACGCTCCTGGAGGCTAAATATGAATTAAACTGAACCAAAAACTCATCACTGGCTGAACATCTGCTTTACAATAGGATGCTACCATTCACGGATGTTCCTTAAACGCCTCACATGGAGGTTATAGTAGAAGCCAACTGGACACCTGTGCTCAGAGAAGCTTCTAGTCTCAGAATTCAGAGCATCATCGAGAGGCTGAATATGAATTAAATTGAACTAAACAGTCCTCACTGGCTGAACATTTGCGTTTCAGTGGATGCTATAATTTATGGAGGTTCCCTAAAAGCCTCAGATGAAGATAAAAGTTGAGGCTAACGAGACGTCCGTGCTCAGAGAAGCTTCTAGTCTCCTTCANTGGAAAACTTTGGCTGCTCTGTCGGTTTGTGTCTCATTTTTGTTTTTTAGTGTCTAATTTCTAGGTTTTTATCTCATGTTTGGAGTCTGGTTCAGGTCATTAAGTTTCTTTCTTTTTTGTCATTTTGTCAAGTTTGTGTCGTTTTGTGTCTCATTTTTGTGATTCAGTATCTCGTTTCTGTCTCTAAGTTTTGTGTTTTCAGTCTTTATTTTGCTATTTAGAGCCTTATTTATGTCTCATATTTGTGGTTTTGTGTCTTATTTTTGCAATTTTGAGTCTCGTTTTCGTTTTTTAGTGCCTAATTTTTTATTTAGTTGAAGTATTTTGAAACACCAACAATCAGTTTTTATCTCATGTTTGGAGTCTGGTTTTTTCACCTGTACTTTCTGGTTTTTGTCATTTTGTGTCTCCTTTTCACTGTTTTGTCTCTTTTATGTTGGTTTTTTTGTAGTTTAGTTTCTTGCTTTTGTAGTTTTAGTCACATTTCTTCATCATTTTAGTCTCAAATTTATGGTTTTGTGCCTTATTTTTGCAGTTTTGAGTCTCATTTTTGTTTTTTAGTGTATACTTTTTATTTAGTTGAAGCATCTTTTCTACCACAAACAACATTCAGTTTTTATCTCATGTTTGGAGTCTTGTTTTGACCATTCTCTGTCTGGTTTTGGTCATTAAGTTTCCTGCTTTTTTGTCATTTTGTCTAGTTTTTGTTGGTTTATGTCACATATTTGTAATTTTGTATCTTGTTTTTGCACTTTAGAGTCTGGTTTTTGTCCTGTACTTTATGGTTTTGGTCATTTTGTGTCTCCTTTTTACTGTTTTGTCTCTTTTATGTTGGTTTTTTGTAATTTAGTTTCTTGCTTTTGTAGTTTTCGTCACATTTCTTCATCACTTTCATCTCAAATTTATGGTTTTGCATCTTGTTTTTGCAGTTTTAAGTTTCATTTTTGCCATTTTTAGTCTTTCTTTGTAATTTCGTTTCACAGTTTTGTCGCTTTGTCTTGTTTTTGTTGCTTTTGTGTGTTGTTTTTTTCCTTTTTTGTCTCATTTTGTGTCCTGTTTTTGCAGTTTTGAATCTAGTTTTGTTGCTGAAACGACCTGAAATCAAACTCTGCGCCTCGTGCACGTTCATCTGTGAGAACTTCGGGGATGGAGTTTTGTGAAAGAGGACAACGATGCG
>NW_007578170.1:297348-302532 GCF_000690725.1 Stegastes partitus
GAGCATCTTCTAGAGGCTGAATATGAATTAAACTGAACCAAAAGCTCATCACTGGGTGACATTAGCTTATTAGCAGATGTTCCCTAAACGCCTCACATGGAGGTTACATCTGTCCAGATGTTGTTTGCTCAACAGTTGATCCATAAATCTGCGTATCTTTAGATCCAGAGGCAGGAAGGCGAGCCACATGGAGGCTAGAGGAGGAGCTGACGGGCCGTGGATCCTCCACATGGACGGTTTCTAAAAGGTTTAACGAAGGATTTCTCAGGAATACAAGCAGATGTTTGGTCGTACCTTGCAGCGGCAGGATGTTGACGCTGAAGTCCTCCAGCTGACTGAGGGCGCTGATCAGGTCCAGCTCCTCCTGGACGCTCGGAGGACAGTCGGAGATCAGCTGGAGACACGCCCTGATAGAGACCAGAACCAGTTAGAGGAGAACAACGGCCGGAGACATCAGGAGGAACATCAGCACCTCTCCAGGACTAGTCCATTATTTATAACAGCAGGAGGAACAGAACACCCCCACGTCTTGGTAAGTTTGGACTGGTCCAACCTGATGGAGGCTGTTTGGTCCCATTTATTTGAAGAACGTTTACTGGGAGTCAAACTGATAAAACGACAGAAAAGACTCAACAGATTACTCAAAACGACAACAAAGAGAGTCTAAGAAACACAAAGACACAGAAAAAAACATCACAAAGAGAAGCAAAATGGACAAAAATAGATGCAAAGACACATAAAGACAAACTGAATTATTTAAGAGAGACAAACAAGCACGAAGACGCTCAAAAAGAGGCACAAATCAATCACAGAGAGACAGAAGTGAAAACAAAACCGTGAACACACAAATACAATCACCTCCTAAAAACACAACAGAGACGCAAAACGAACACAAAGAGATGCAAAAACCAATTCAAACCAAAAAATAAGGAACAAAACAGCAGCAAAGAGACACAAAAACACCACAAAGACGAACAAAACTAGTCAACACAAACACCAAGAATCACAAAACAGCAACAAACGCAAACAGATAAAACCACCTGTGGATCAAACATGGCTGCAAAGAGACACATAACCAATAAAACATAGATGCAAAACAACCACAAAGAGACAATAATTACACAAAACGAATACAAAGAGCCACAAAACTGGAACAAAAAGACCAGAAAGTGACACGAATCAGCCACAGAGAGTCAGAATCAATCCTGACATGAGGTTTAACTGATAAAACAACAAGAAAACAACAGAAAACTCCTCAAAAACACAACAAAACCACAAGAAACAGTGAATTCTTTCTTTTTTTTCCCCGAACTTGTTCACAGCAAATGTTTATTTAGTTGTTTTTCTTTAATGCCGACACAAACACCAAAGTGATTTTCATGAAATATCAAGTTTTTAAACTTAAATTTGGTGATTTTTTTTCCAGCAGAACAACAAATCACAGATGAGCAGTTCATGAACCGTGGGAAAGTAGAAAATCCAACACAGTTTTTTTTTATTTGCAGCTTCTGGCTCTAATAAATTCTGTCATTTGGATTTAAAAAAAAAAAAACTTTCAAAGTCGCCGTCTCTTCCAGAAATCTACAAACTCGCTAAAGTTCTTGGAAATGAATCTGCAGAAACACGATTAACTGGGACTGAACGTGTCAGACTTTATACGAGCTGTTGGACTTAATGAAAGTAAAATAATCACTTTCTGTCAGTTTAATCTGCACAAACCGAGCCGACTTGTCGACTAATAGAGAAGGAAGGACTCAGCGTGCTTCGCTTATTTCTGCACGTTTCAAAGTTGCAGCGAAAAGCGACTCTGACGCCTGAAGTTTGATCAGAAACGCGGCGAAGCTCCTCGCACGGATTTATTTACAAAGTCTAGACTAATTAACCGGCTCGACAACAGGGGAGTTTCTCTCACAATGCCGTCCACACTCATTACCCTTAATAGGATTATGCAGCGCGTCACGTAGCGCCTGTAACCGAGCGCCGCTCTAAACCGGGAGTTTCTGTGGAGCAAAAGGAAAATAGAGCAGCAAACTAATTAATTTACAAACAGCACAAATCCCAGATAAAACAACAGCTTAGAGAGCAGATCTGACGTCAGCCCAGTGCAGAGGAGGAGCGCGTCCTTGGGAGCTCTTCTCTCGTAATCCACATCTTAAAAAAAGTCGAGAACACGCCGCGAAAAGCACTCGACGGAGGCGGCGGCTCTCCTGGCCGGGAACAAGAGGTTTGTCCTGGCGAGGACGAGGAGATCTGTGGACGGCGATTATGTGCTCGGCGTGCCGTCGAGTGTCTGCAGCGTGTTTGTGAGTCAGCGCAGACGTTTTGTGTTTAAGGGCAGCGCTGTGATTTACAGATTAGCTGCTTTGTGCTAAACGAGTGTCGGCGCCTGGACGGCAGACATCAAAGCAGAGACCCGGGCCTTCTTCATCCTCTGGGTTCTCCTCGTTTCTGTGGCATTTCTTAAGAGATGAGCTCCTCTAAAGGACAGAAACATGTTAGAACGGCTTAAAACTGTCAACGATGGCAAAGAAAATGCCCCAAAAGGACCAAAGGGTGATGTCCACAACACTTCTACTATTATGTCCAAAATAACTCGACAACGAAAAGTTCAAATGGCTCAAAACCGAATCAAAACTTCCCAAAATGGCAAATAACCATGTTAAAATAGCATAAAACTGTCAACGATGGCGAAGAAAATGGCCCAAAAGAACCAAAGGGTGATGTCCATCGCACTTCTATGTTGTATTATGTCCAAAAAAACTCAACAACGAAAAGTTCAAATGGGTCAAAACCAAATCAAAACTTCCCAAAATGGCAAAAAAACATGTCAAAATAGCCTAAAACTGTCAGCAATGACAAAAAGATGTCCTAAAAGACTCAAGAATTGCCCAAAATTTACTCAGAAAATGCCCAAAAGAATCAAAGGGTGACGTCCAAAACACTTACACATTATACTATGTCCAACAATTGTCAAAAATGACAACGATATGATTAAATGGGTCAAAACCAAATCAAAACCCAAAATGGCAAATAAAGCATCAAAATGGTGTGAATCTGTCCAAAAAGACTGAAAGCTCATGAAAATTTCAAAAAATAACTGCAAATATCTCTAAAACAACCCCAAACATATCCAGAACCACACAAGAAATGTTAAAAAAATAACCAAAACTTATTGAAAAGGACTCAAAAACTCCCAAAAATGATTTTTTAAAAAGTCCAGATGATGTAAAATGTATTCAAAATGACTTGAAATTCACATGATCTTATTCAGAAAACACCTAAATTGCCAAACAATGGCTCAAAACTTGAACAGAATGATGTAATAATTGTTCACAATTACAAAAAAATGTCCAAAACAACTCAAAGTGTATCACGCAAAAATGTCAAAAAGACAAATCTTTGTCCAAAAATGGCTTAAAACTGTGAAAAAAGAGTCAAGAACTGTCTAAAATAAGCTGAAAATACGATAAAAATGACCTAAAAGTTCATGAAAACTTACTTAAAACATGTTTAGATGACTAAAAAACGCACAAAATGACACACAAAGGTGATCAAAATGACTCCAGAAATGTCCAACACAAGACAAAAACACGTCCAGAATCCAGAATCACACCTGGACGGTCGACACGTGTTCAGCAGCCATGAATCCAGCTGCACAGACCTTCTTTCAGTTTTCATTTCTGCAGACGCTCCGACTAAATCCTGCCAGTCGAGCTCCTTCAGCAGCAGCAGAATGAATCATCTTCTTTGGGCTTATTTCTGAGTTTTTCTTTTCATTCCTTTCCTGAGTAATAGTCGTTGAAAAGCGTTCGTCCTTCCGCTGAGACGGTTTGACGACTTCTTCATCCGTCGGCAGCTAAACGGAGGCTAAACGGAAAGTTGAGCTCAGAGGCAGGAAAACGTCACCGAATTACTGAAACAAAGGATGGAAGTAAAACACGCTGGCTGAAGGTATTTAAATAAAGATCGTAATAAACCTTAAAGCTGATGTTCCCTGAACGCCTCAAAGTCGCCAGTAGATGCTGCAGTTTATAGATGTTCCCTAAACGCCTCAAAGTTGCCAGTAGGAGGTGCAATTTCTGGATGTTCCCTAAACGCCTCAAAGTGATCAGTAGATGCTGCAGTTTCACATTGTTCCCTAAATGCTGCAGTTTCTGGTTGTTCCCTTAAAGTCTTGCAGTCGCCAGTGGATGCTGCAGTTTACAGTTGTTCCCTAAACACCCCACAGCCATCAGTAGGCGCTGCAGTTTCTGGTTGATCCTTAAATGCTGCAGCTATTGGTTGTTCCCTAAACGCCTCACACTTGTCAGTAGATGCTGCAGTTTACAGATGTTACCTAAACGCCTCAAAGTGATCAGTCGGCGCTGCAGTCTACAGATGTTCCTTTAAAGTCTTGCAGTCGCCAGTGGGTGCGGCAGTTTCCAGTTGATCCCTAAACGTTGCAGCTGCCAGTTGTTCCCTAAACGCCTCACACACAAAGAAGCTTCTAGACTCCATCAGTTCCTGCAGCAGCTCAGAGACCAAACATTGGTCTGAAAACAGTGAAATAAGGAGTTTTAATGTCAGATTTACCTGAAACCAGGTGGTTTTATCGATGCTGCTGCTTTGTTTTGTCATTTTTAATTCAGTAAATCTGCAGAAACCAACACAGTGGAAGTTAGAGTGCTCTGACGGTGTTTGCCGCTGCACCTTTCATACGACACACAGTAATCTGATCCCCTGAGACGATAAAAACATTGATTCCTACAGTCTGAAACTTGTTTTTTAGGTCTTTAAGGACCTGCTGCTGCTGGTGGTCTCAGGTTCAGCTCCAGTGCTGTGGATCAGCGGTGGAGGGGATCCCCGGGTTATTTCAGGACGGTCTCTTTGTCCTTGAGTGAACTCTCACCTCCTCCAGTCGGGTTGTGAGTCTGTCCGAGTGCGTTTGTGCGTCCAGCGTTTAGTCCGCAGGATGACATGTGTGTCTGTGGAGCAGTTATTTTGATCCAAAGGACACCGTGTGTGTGGATTATTAATTCAGACTCGCAGTGGGAGAGTCACAATGGATGGTGTTGTCCGGCGGTGTGGAGGGGGGCCTCGCCGTTCGTTACTATAAATGAGTGACGACCCAATTACTGTCCCACTTCCCCACCAGGAGCCGAGCCGAGGTTAGAACCAGCAGCCCCCCGCCGGGCTCCCACAGCA
>NW_007578170.1:302830-304361 GCF_000690725.1 Stegastes partitus
GTCAAAAATGACCTGAAAATTATACAAAACATTCGTTATTTGTCAAAATGACATTAAAATGTCTAAAAGTGGCTCCAAACCCAAAAACAAAACGACTTCACAGCTGTTCGCAATGAAAAAAACAAAATCCAAAACAACACAAAACACACCCAAAATCACACAAAAATAGTCCAAAAGGACAAAAACCTCGATATAAAGGCTCAAAACTTGTCCAAAAAGACTCAAGAGTTTTGTAAAATGATTTAAAATCCATTAAATTTACTCAAAAAATGCCCAAAATGGCAAGTATGCCCAAAATAACTTAGCTGATGTTAAAAATGACACAAAACCTGAACAATATGAGTCAGCATTTGTTCTCAGTGACAAAACAAAGTCCCAAACAACTCAGAAACGATGTAGAATCACACAAAAATGGTCCGAAATGATAAATACTCATCCAGAATGATTCTAAAACTGACCTAAATGGCAAAAACATAGAGTAAAATGTCTTAAAACTGTCAAAACTGAGTGAAAATTGGTCCAAAAAGACTCTAAATGACTCAAAATGTGTCCAAAACGACTTAAGATTCACGCAAATTTACTCTGAAAATGCCCAAAATGCAAACAAGTATGTTTAAAATAACTCAACAAATGTCTAAAATGGCTCAAAACCAAAAACAAAGTTGATCAATGACAGGAACACACAGGAATAAACAGGTTGGCACTTCAGACTAAACTCCTCTATATGAGAGTTTGTATTTTACTCTAAACTAGAAGTCAAGTCAGGACACCTGAACTAAAGCCGGTAGAGAGGTGAATGAGGCGCTGCTCACCTGGCCAGGTCCATGCAGGGGTCCGTGAGCGCCGTGGACGAGTTGAAGTACTCTCTGGCAGCAGCCAGAACCAGATCCACGCTGCTGTCGTAGGAAACCTTCAGGGCGTAGCCTTTACCTCGGAAAGACAAGCTGACGGGGACGTCCTGACTCACCTGAAGAGAAACAAGCTGCATGTTTACAGGCTCATTACGGTACTTCTGGGGTTTACTGCCATACGTTCACGTTTTAATGTCCAAAGATCTAAACTCTGTTCTTGCAGGCATCAGTTCTGGGTGAGATTAGATTTATAGATTGTAGGAAAAGTCAGTTTCCTGTTTCTTTAAGGCCTACTCTTGAAAAAAACAACATACTTCAATGTGTTCTGTGTGTTTTTATGAGTCCTGCTAACTGACCTCTCCAAACACAGACAAAAACCTTCACAACTGACTCAACACTTACCCAAAAGGTCTCAAAAACAAACTAGAATGACACGTATGTTGTCCAAAATGACAAACATTTGTCCAAACAGACTCAAAACTTACCAAAAGGTCTCAAAAACTGTCCAAAAATGACAAAAGCATGACCAAGTGGCTTATAACTGTGAGAAATTACTGGATATTTGTGCAAAACGACTCAATAATTGTCAAAAAAAATATCCAAAATGACTTAAAGTTGATCAAAAATGAGTTGGAAAAAAATCCAAAATGACTTAAATTCATTAAAATTTACTCAGAATG
>NW_007578170.1:306068-309646 GCF_000690725.1 Stegastes partitus
CGTTCGTACTTGCGTCCGGTGTGTCGGCACAGTTTGACCATCAGCTGATGAGCCTCTTCTTCGCTGTTCTGGCTGTTCCTCACGTAGGAGATGGGCTTCTGCAGGCCGTGCTTCTCCAGAACTTCTGCCACGCTGAGAACCACAAGAACACAGAATCACAAACAAAGACGAGTCAGACTGATGCTCCGGACCGTCAGCTGGATGTATCTCCACCAACTGGCTCCTCTGCTCTCTGGTTCTGATCCATCCTGCATCTATTTATTGATCCAGTAGGTTTTAGTTTCCTCTCAGTCTCTCTGAGGAAACACTGGCTGCAGTTCAACCTGGAAACTCACTGATTACTGTTTGTTTACTTCACAGAATCTGGTGTAAACAGTTTGTTTGTGGTGAGTTTGTAAATAAAAGAAGAAGAAATAAAGGGTTAAGATATGAATAAATGGTCAAATCCTGAGGAAAAAGGCAGAATTCTGAAAAAGGAAGTGAAGATTTTAAAAATAAAGAAAATAATTTACACATAAAATTAACAAATTTTGCATCTTCAGTGAGATTTTAAAAGAAAAAAATTGAATTATAAAGAAAAAAGGATGCAAACGTGACATAAAAAGTCAGAATAAGGAAATAACATCCAAAGAAACAAACAAAAAACGCAAAAAATAGCAAGTCAAAAATATATTTTATGACAAAAAGTGAAAACTCATGAAAGAAAATCAAACTTTGACTTCGTCTCAGATGTGTCAAAACTTTGTTTTTCCAGAATCTGATGCAAAATATTTTAAATAAAACACTTAGAATTCAGTGATTTAGAACAAATTTAAGCTCAGATTTGGTTCGTTATCCATGATGCATTCAAGGACCGTTAAGAAAGAAAGTTAAACATTTGTTCTGTTTCTGCAGGTTCTTGCTGGTAAACGGTGAAACGACGGGGCTCGTTTACAGACTTCCTTCCTTCCCTCCTTCAGGGCTTCAGAGGGTTAAACAAAGACGTCGATAGAAGCAGCTGCAGGTGGAAACGAGAAGAAAAGAAAACAGCAGCAGCAGAACCTAAATAAAACCTGCAGAGAGACGAGGACGCTCGGAGCCGTTCGTTATCCTGGCAGCTGGAAGTCGTTTGTGAGTCTCGGCGCAGACGGAGGAAGACGGAGCGGCGGCGTGATGGAGTGCGTGTCTGCTTGTGTGCGAGCCGAGGCCTTCATGCGACCGCCGGCGTGCCTCAGCGCTGAAGGATGATCGAGGCGGCCGAGTGTCGGCGGGTCGAGCTGCTACAGATGTTCTGCTGCAGCTCATTAGCATAGACGGCAGGTGTGGCGTTAACGGACACGAGCAGCGGAGGTTAGTGTGTCTGTGTGTTACCTGCACTGGACAAACACACCTGATAACCCCATCACTGACTAATGTACTACACATTTAGCCTGTTTGGTCAAATTACAGATAATATTCAGTAAAATCACACGAAAAAAAAAAAAAAATACAAAAACAAAAAAAAAAAAAAATAAAGACAATAACGTCCATATTAAACACTTCTGTTTGACAAAAAGTTTTGTTCTTTTGCAATGTGTGACTACAAAATTACAATATTTTAATTGTACTTTTAATCAGCAAGAAAAAAAATCCTTATTTTACACTTTTTTTTGTTTTTACAATTTCTTTTCTGTTTTTTTACAAAAGAAAAAAAAGTATGATAGGGAATAAAAAATGAGGATTTTTTTTTACACTGTGGTTTCACAAAATTTGACAGTTTTGTTAAATTATTGATAATAATTAATACCACAGAAAAATAATATTTTATATGTTGACTATTGAAAAAACAAAAATATATATAAATAGGCCATATAAAATTTATTGTTATTATTATTATTACATCGCTTGCCTGTACAACTACCATTTAAACAACTCGTAAAAATTAAATAATTTCAACATTAAAAAATCTTTTTTTTGTTTATTTTTAGATGCTTAATTAAAATGTGTGACCATAAAAATGTTTTAATATATAAATAAATAACACTATTTTCCACATCTGTGCCATTACTTTTCCTTTTTCTATTTGTACATTTAAAAAAAATTATTGTAATGTTACAGTCTTCCAGTGTGTTTAGTGTTTTTAATCTGCCCACCTCGGTGCCAGATTCCCATCATTTCATTGCAGTGTGTGTTTTTAAAGCTTGTTTATTTTTTACAGCGTGTGTTTTTACAGTCAGGATGTTTCCACTGCGAGTCTTTTTAAAGCCTGCTTATTCTCTCAGCCTGTGTTCTAATGCAGCAGCAGCAGTGTTTCTCCTGCAGCTGCTCGGAGACTCTTTCCACTTTCAGCCTGATTCATCAGAGGATGAGTCACGAAGCTTCAGCTCTGGAAGCGCTCGACTCTCCCCGAGGTGTGTTTGGGTGTAAATATTCGTCTAAAGGACACACTGCTGCTGCTGCTGCTTCCTCCTCGTCTTCATCTACATTCCCTGCAGCCTTCATCCTCCCTCCTCCTCCTCCTCACTGTTTGGAAGTTCACCCCGAGGAGAGCAGGAGGTGTTTTAACCTGAAACAGAGAAAGCGCCCGAGGTGCTTTAAACACTGCAGCGATTCTCTGATATCCAGAGAGAGTCTGAGCTGACCGAGCAGCTGCTGCTGCTGCTGCATGGAGGACTAACGGAGGAGCTGGACACGTCGGGAAACTGGTCCTGGACGCTCCAGCAGGGACAACAGAGCAAATCCAGTAAATCCTTGACATGTTCAAGTGACAAAAACTGTCAATTCAGGCTGAAAAAGCAGCAACTCCTCACATGTCAAACACTGGAACTAGATGATGTTCAGGATCAGGTCTCTAAACCTGAATCTGCATGATTTAAAAAACACAAATCACCCAGATTAGACCGTTTATCGGCTCCAGAAACAGTAAAAACTCTTCAGATTTTCACTGTTCTGCTGCGATGTGACATTCTGCTGCAAAAAAAACAGCCAAACCTGCACCTAAAAATCACAATAGGCCACTAAAATTCTACAATTCTCTGAGCTGAATTGGTTAACTCAGCAAAAAATGAACAAAAGAAATGAGTGAAAGATGAAAAGCCAGCTGCCTGAGACGTCACATAAAGGATACAGACGGTAAATAAGCTAGCTCTGATAAATACATTATAATAATAGTGAAGAAGAAGAAGAAGAAGAAGAAGAAGGAGAAGAAAGTTGGGCTTAACGGTGGTTGCTGAAATTTGAACAAGTCTGGAATAAATATGCTAATTAGGCCACATCTGGTTTGTTGAAATGCAGCTGCTGATGTGTGAAACAGGAAATGACGCCTCCACTAATCACAATCTTGTTTCAACACGTGAAAATTCAGCCGTTGATTTATCTAATTTGGTTTAAAATGTCCTTGAACCGGTTTAAACGTCACTTCCATGAACCTAGATAAAGGCTCCTACCTGAGGTGTTTCTCCAGCTTGTCCACCTGATCGTGGAGGGAAGCAGTGACGTCCGTCTCTCGTCTGCAGTCAGAAAACACACAAAAACACACAAAACACGGGTTAATGTACTGTACGTTCATGTCATTACAACAGGTTTAAAGAGAGCAAAGTGGAGAATAGTTTTCATGAAAA
>NW_007578170.1:313431-318780 GCF_000690725.1 Stegastes partitus
ATGATGAAGCACGGTGGTGGCAGCATCATGATGTGGGGATGCCTCTCTGCAGCAGCCCCAGGAGGCTTTTATATCAGTAATGAATGTTCTATGTTTGTGACCAAGTCCTCTGTAATAAAAGTATTTCATGTTTCTGTGACCTGCGGCTACATGTGGGAACATCACCAGTTGACTCCTACATGATGAATTTTTTGTACTTTTTATGGCTGTGAGCTCAAAGTGGAACTTTCCGTGACAGCTTTCCTACTTTCTGCTGTAAATCGGAGGCGGTCAGCAGACACCGTTCTCACCACGGTGCTGTGATATAATGGCTGTATGGTAACCCCCTGCTGGGCGGCGGCAGCATAAATGCATATAGTCACAGCAGGCGGCGGCTGGAAAGAGCAAAAGCAGCTATTGTTGGAGAGTCTGATTGTTTTACTGCAGCAGGAGAAGAAAAAACGTCCGATCCTTCGATTAAGGCGAACACAGGAAGGATGATGCATCTAACAATGAGCTCATGTCAGCGACTCAGATGCTCCACAGGTCTGTTATCAACCATCTCCTGCCTCTCCGTCACCTCCAGATGCTCCAGAACCCAGCGGGCCTCAGGGGGAACCTAAAGGACCGGCCCGCTGCCACCAGACATAAAACGAGCTGGAGGAGGCGGAGGCTGCAGCCCGATAACTGATGGACCCTCAGAGTCCAGGTTGGACATGAAAAAGAGAAAGGAGGAGGAAGAGGAGGAGGAGGAGGAAGGAGCAGAGGGAGGCAGCAGGACCAGAGGAGGTCGTTGGGTTTATTGATGGGCCCTGAGAGGAGAGCAGGAGGCTGGAGGAGGAGAAACGGTCGCTACGGGTAACGGGTTGTTCTTTATGGACAAATCACACAACCTGCACTGTGGTTACACCAGAGTAATGTTCTATTAATGTTCTGGTTTAAAACGGGTAAATAAGCTTTTTGACTTTTTTATTTCTGATATTACAAGATAATTTCTGAAATTTAAGTAGAAAATCTGCATAATGACATTTAATTTACTTTTTTAAAAAAACAAAAAAAACAAGCAAAAATAGAAAAACGGCAAAAAGTGTAAATAATATCGGCATCAAAATCTGTATTTTTATAAAATAATTTAAACATATTTTAATCAGAATATGGTTTTTGGTTTTTTTTTTGTTTTTTACACAGAATTATTTAAGGATTTAAAAATGGTTAATAACTTGCTAACAGCTTTACAAACTGTCCCCGTTTTGGCAAATTACAGAAAATATCTCGTAAAATTTGAAAAAAACAAAAAGAAAAATGCATTATTTACATGTTGATTGTAAACCAAAAACATAAAAATAGGCCACAACTGTAAATAATGTCTACAAATATTACACATAAAATCATTAAAATGTATAAAATAAAAAAATAAAACAGTATTTTAATGAACTAGTTCTTTAAATACTGGCAAAACTGACCTTAAAACTACTGTTTCACTGAATTTAAATGGACAAAAAACTGAATTATTTTACAGATATTTGTCATGATTCGAAGGAAAAATGACGCATATTAAATATTTGACGCATTTTTGCTGCTATTCTGTTATTTCTTCTGTTTTTGAATGTGCCAGAGATGTTTTTAACCCCGAGGAGGACGGAGCTGCTGAAACTGAGCTGCTTCGGTTTGTTGAGCAGAAAGCTGGAGGGAGGAGGACGACTGACTGGTTTGTGGTTTACATCGGTGTTGTCGTGTTGTGTTGTTGTGTTATTGTGTTGTGTCTGTGTGGTTCTGACCCGTATCCTCTCTGCGGCAGACACTCCAGGACGTCGTAGCAGAGGCTGAGCTGGTCGTCTCTCTCGCAGTTGTAGATGGAGTCCAGAGCGACGGACATCAGCTGGTCGGGGTCTCCGATGATCTTCTGCTGGCACTGATCGACGACAACAACGTGTGAGAGCGTCTCACAAAACGGACAGAAGTTATGGTTTAAAGACTTTAAACAGGTTCTTATTTTAACAATTTATTTTTATATTGTAGATGAAAATTACAGAAAACATCCAGTAAAATCAGAGAAAAATGTATTAATTTACAAATTTATTGTCCAAAAAAACTGCATTTAAATGAGCAAACATGTCAATATTTTATCGATATTTATTGCTATTTAAAAGAAAAAATATGCATATTAAGGAAGAAAAATAGTAAATCTTTTTTAAACTGTTATTTCACAGATTTTAAACCCTTTTCTAAAGTTTCAGATAATATCCAGTAAAATCACAGAAAAAAAGTACTAATTTACAAATTTACTGTAAATTAAAAAAAAAAAAAAAAGAAACACAGGTCAAAAACTGTAAATAATGCAAATATTAAAAATCTGTGTTTTTTTTCTCTATCTGCTCTTTTACATTTGACTGTAAAATCACCCAATTTAAAAAAGCAAAAGTATTATTTACATTTATCGTTAAAGATTTAAAATTTGTAAAATAAAAGTTAAATTATTTATCCATTTTTCTTTGTACATCAGATTTTTTTTTTAAAAAGGTATTAATTTACACATTATATATATATATATATATATTTAAATGGGGGAAAAAACATATTAAATTATTATTATTTTCCAGAATTTAATCGTTATTTGTTTGTATATTAATGACTAAAAAACTATAAATATTAATTTTAACTGTTATTTGCTTTTTTTGTTACATTTCAAATAATTTGTAGAATCACTGACAAAAAAATAACATCAATGTTAATAAAAATAAAAGAAAATTTTTTTAAAAAGCCAAAAGCATACATGACATCCAGTTAAAACCAAAATCTGTATTTTTTTAAATTTATTTTTTAAATAGTAATGAATTCATTTACTGTAGTCAGGTAAAAATCTCATCTAACTGATATTTGCCATCATGATTATGATTATTATTATTATTATTACTATTATTAGATATGTTTAATATTTTCTGGCGCCCCTGATGCCAGATTTTCATCTTTTTTTTCTCCACAGGTTTTATCTAATTTATTTCAGCGTCCAGGCTTCGGCGGCGGTGCGTCAGCGTGAGTGTTTGTGTGCGTCATGTTGTCTAACAGCCCTCAGCTCGTCCTTGGCTTTGCCCTTATGGCTTCATAAATATAACATTTACAGCGACTCCGGCCCTGACATCCCGGCAGCAGCCACACTGGGAGCGCGCTTTTATTTTTTCATTTCCTGTCGCTGCGTTTACGGTCGGCCGAGTGTGACGGCCTCGGGGCCTGCTGTTCGTCCGGATACGTACGTCAGGTTTGGAGTGCTGGAAGATGATGAGGGGCAGCGTCAGGTCTCTCCGGGCCAGGCCCACCAGGTACTCTCCCAGCAGAGACTCGGCGGCGCCCTCTTTCTGTCGCTCGCAGCGGTGCAGGAAGGGAACCATCCACTGGAAACAGTCCTTCACGTAGCGCTCGGGGCTGGACTGGAGACAGGAGGAGGTTCAGATACAGGCAGCAGATAGAAAGTTTTATGATGTCGACACTTAAAGGTTCAATACAGAGATGTGCAGCTTCAGTTTAGCAGCAGGAGACGACCTGATATATGGTGGGATGCAAAGTCTTTTTTGCACAAGTTGCACTGTGGTTAAACCACAGCAATGTTCTATTAATGTTGTTAATGGTTTAAAACGGGTAAATAAGCTTTTTGACTTTTATTTTATTTCTGATTTTACAAGATAATTTCTGAAATTTAAGAAGAAAATCTGCACGATGACATAAAAATGTATTAATTTACATGTTTTAAAATTAATATAAAAAAACAATTAAAAAAATATAAAAATGGCAAAAAGTGTAAATAACATCGGCATCAAAAATCTGTATTTTTATAAATTCATTTAAAAATATTTTACTCAGAATATTTTTGTTTTGTTTTGTTTTTTATTACATATCTAATTATTTAAGGATTTAAAAATGGTTCATAACTTGCTAACAGCTTTACAAACTGTCCCCGTTTTGTTAAATCACAGAAAAACCACCAAAACCGCACTCTTATCAAGGCTTCTATCAGGCAGCTCGTTAAAATGAAACTTCCATCAGTCCCAGCGATGCGCTCTCATCGGACTCCTCCATGTTCGTTGTTGTTAGCGTAGCGCTGACGCATCTCGTGCATCATGTGATCGGTGGACCATGAAACCGGGCGTCGCTGACAAACGCTGAATGCAAGCTGCGATTAAATGCGTTAATTTTTTTTTAACGTGTTATTTTTGTTGTAATTAATTAATCGTAATTAACGTGTTAAAGTATATCAGGGTTGGGACGTTAATTAATTAACGCGTTAATCTCCCACCCCTCTAAGTAACACAATCATGTGAACTCAAACCCAACAAAACCACATCTGGGACTCTGAAGCTTTACCTAAATTAGTGGCATTCATGTCCAACAAAGCTCTTAATTAAGCGTTGGGAGCCACTCGATGTCGTTTGTTCTGCGGCTACATCAGTCGTCCATTGTTTCTTTCTTTTCCAGAACACTGCGAACTCCTTCAAACTGCATTTACATGAAACTGTGCCGCGCAATTAAAGCCGACCTGCGACTGTAACGCAGCTGCAGCACGTGGGCCGCGGACGCATGTAAATCTGAGCCTCGACTCGCCCGCCCACACGCCGACGTTCCCGCTTTGCTGCCGCGATAAAGAAAGACATGGAGCGGAGAGGGAGATTTAATCTGGCCGGCTTCGGTAAACATTCACACACGGCGGCGCCCGGAGGGAGCTGCAGTCAAACAGCATGTAGTCAACACGCACGGCTCCGGGCCTCGCAGGCCGAGGCCGCCGGTTATGAGCTGCCGTTGGTCCCATGAGCTCCGCCGGGACGAGTTAGCGCCGTACCTGCTCTCCAGCTGCTGCTCACAGGAAAGTTTTGATCATCCAGCGTCGGAATGAAAAGATTTACTCTCACACTGCGCAACTTCTCTGTTTGTTTTGCCGCCTATTCAAGCTGCCATTAGCATACATTATGCTCTCTTAAGCAACAATCACAGACAATTATGCTCCAGAGCTGCAAAGTGAAAAGGAAAACGGTTTTCATATTTGCGCTGACAATCAACAGCCGGCGCGTTGCGGAGCAAACAAAGCAGCGCGCCGGGGGGGCACGGGAACAACCAGAGCTTCTGAGTGGATGTAAGGATGCAGACAATTAGAATATAAATTGATAAAGACTCCAAGGACGCCTTCTGATTCATCAGAAAAGAAAAGTGACACAATTCACATCAGATCATTAATTATAAAACTGTTCCTGTCTATGGCAAGACAACCAGAAGCTTACAGACACAAAACTGTCCGACATCAAATCAGATAGAAAAGAAACAGAAATAATGTTGGTCATCCTGACTGACCTAAAACAGGAAAAGTTTAGTCTGATTTAAAGTCAG